>NW_025975449.1:0-7932 GCF_021869965.1 Rhincodon typus
GGCCAAGCAGCATCAGAGGAGCAGGAAAGCTGACGTTTCGGGTCTGGGCCCATCTTCAGAAAGAAAAATTTTTTTTTTCTGAAGAAGGGTCCAGACCCGAAACGTCAGCTTTCCTGCTCCTCTGATGCTGCTTGGCCTGCTGTGTTCATCCAGCTCTACACCTTGTTATTCTCAGATTCTCCAGCATCGGCAGATCCTACTATCTCTATATTCTTCTCTGGTCTGTTTTCCAGATGGATAAGATAAATATCATAATAAATCATCCTGAGCCAATTATCGTGATTTACCACACAAGGTTTATAGGTGAACTATTCTACCACTATTTAACTGCTTATCTCTGAACATATTTTTTGTAGTGTTGAGACCATCACTGTTTTACTTTATTTTTCTCCATTTTGGTTTGGAACTGAGAGCTGAAGTTCAGAATTGAACTTTGAAGAGCAGCTTGTTTTATAAAAAGGAAAGTACAAACAAATTGATGTTTGCATATGGGAACTGACTGCAAACATAACTGCAGGTTAATTATTGTTTTAAGAATATTGCAGACATTGGATGTGTTAGGCTCAAGGATTGGCAGCTGGTTGGATGTTGCATTGGTCACCCAAAGAAAGGATGGTGCTGGACCAGTCAACTACAAAGGATATTGGAAAGCAATGAAAAACTATAGATTGAACTGGTTTTGACATTTCTTTTTGGGCAGAAGACTTGAGGTTGGTTGGCTCGCCGAGCTGGTTTCTTGTTTCACAGATGTTTCGTTACCATGCTTGGTAACATCCTCAGTGCAGCCTCCGATGAAGCGTCGGTGTGTTTTCCCGCCTGGTTTTTAAACTCTGGGGTCCATTGAGATGGATTGCCTCACTTCCGGTTTTCCTTCGTAGTGGAATGTATATAGGGTCCAGTTCAATGTGTTTATTAATAGCATGCTTCATGGAGTGCCATGCTTCTAGGAATTCTCGTGCCTGTCTCTGCCTAGCCTGTCCCAGGATCTTGGTGTTGTCCCAGTCGAAGTGATGGTTCTCCTTGTCCATGTGGATTGAGATGAGTGAGTATTGGTCGTGTCTTCTTGTAGCCAGTTGGTGTTCAATTACTCTTGTTGTTAGTTTCCTTCCTGTTTGTCTGATGTAGTGTTTCTCGCAGTCTCTGCGGGGGATCTTGTAGATGACATTAGTCCTGTCCATGGCGGGGAGTGGGTCCTTGTTTCGGGTAAGCAGTTGTTGTAGGGTTGACGTGGGCTTGTGTGCCACTCTGATGCCCAGCGGTCATAGGAGTCTTGTGGTGAGTTCCAACGTGTTTCTAATGTGGGGTAGTGTGATGAGTGTGTCGGGGCGTGTAGTCTCTTTCTGATGCTGTTTGTGTAGGCATCTTCTGACCCAATTCTTTGGATATCAATTATCCTTGAAAACCTGGAAGAGGTATTCTTCTTCTTGGCGTAGTTCCATGTTGCTGCAGCGTGTTGGAGGACTCTTGGAAACTGCTGGACTGGGAAGCTGTGTTTGCGTTTTACTCTCTTTAGTTTAATATTCAGTTAAAGAATTATTGAATGCTCCTAGAAAAGAATCACAATTTACAAGAAATAAGTGAATATTCCTCGGATCCTGCTGGAAGCTGTTTGCATTCACCGGTGACTTCAGAATTCAAGCAAGATACAAGCTCATTGGCCAGTAAAAAATGTATTGTTCAAGGATTCCACAAAGACCTAGTACACTTGATTGAAACATTTATTGAACTGTCAAATTTCAGTTTTTTAAAAAAAAAATTATCCTTTAACTGAGTTTGTCTGTCTGTGTATGTGAGTGAGGTTTATGATCAGGAAGATTGGGTTTAAATAATAGACCTTAATTAGATTACCTTGTTGTATAGCTTTGCTCTGCTAAAGTTACGGTATTAATAATTTGTTATTTTCTGTTCAAGTTATAACCAGGTGTCTCATATCTGTTATTCATAAAATCTTGTGAGGAACTTTTAAAAGTTCTGACAAAGATCTGTAGCTCGGGTTGTGGATGAGGTTGTTGACTTGCTCGCTGAGCTGGCTTGTTTTTGTTCAGACGTTTTGTCACCATGCTAGGTGACATCATCAGTGGAGCCTCCGATGAAGCGATGTTATTCTACTCCGCTTGGAATTTATACTGAATGGTCCATTATGGTGAGTACTATCATTTCCGGTTTTGATCTGTATGGGTTTATATATGGGGTCCAATTCTATATGTTTGTTGATTGAAGTATGGGTGGAGAACCACGCCTCTAGGAATTCCCGTGCGTGTCTACGTTTGGCTTGGGCTAATACAGTTACTTCGTCCCAGTTAAACTGAATGCCTTCATTGTCTGAATATACAGATATTAAGGATAGTTCATCGTGCCATTTTGCTGCTAGCTGATGTTTGTGTATTTTGATGGCTAGTTTCCTTCCTGTCTGTCCTATGTAATGTTTGTGGCAGTTGTTGCATGGTATTTTGTAAACCATGTTCGATCTGCATGTGGTGGGAATGGGGTCTTTAATCCTTGTAACACTTGTAAGTCCTTGTAAGACCCCAACATGCAGAACGAACGTGGTTTACAAAATACCATGCAACGACTGCCACAAACATTACATCGGACAGACAGGAAGGAAACCAGCCATCAGAATACACAAACATCAGCTAGCAGCAAAATGGCACGATGAACTATCCTTAATATCTGTATATTCAGACAATGAAGGCCATCAGTTTAAATGGGACGAAGTAACTGTATTAGCCCAAGCCAAACGTAGATATGCATGGGAATTCCTAGAGGCGTGGTTCTCCACCCATACTTCAATCAACAAACATATAGAATTGGACCGCATATATAAACCCATACAGATCAAAACCGGAAATGACAGTACTCACTATAACAGACCAGACAGTATAAATTCGAAGCGGAGTAGATTAACATTGCTTCATCGGAGGCTCCACTGATGATGTCACCTAGCATGGTGACAAAATGTCTGAACAAAAACAAGCCAGATCGGTGAGCAAGTCAACAACCTTGTTAGGAACTATTGGGCAATTTTGAGAATCATCAAATGTTTTAATTTCACTGTGTTGCAAATCCAGTGACAAGTGAGGCTGATTTAGTTTGGCTTGCTGTCCCTGTGTTGCAACACTAGGCAAATGGAAATGTGGTATCAAGGTCTTGTACTGCTACCATGGAAAACCCAATTCTGTTATAAATTAATGATTAATCCTGGCTCAGCGGTTAACACTACTGTCTCACAGCACCAGGGACCCAGGTTCAATTCCACTCTCGGGCAACTGTCTGTGTGGAGTTTGCACATTCTCCCTGTGTCTGCATGGGTTTCCTCTGGGTGATCTGGTTTCCTGCCACAGTCCAAAGATGTACAGGTTATGTGGACTGGCCATGCTAAATTGCCAATAGATTCCAGGGATGTGCAAGCTAAGTGGATTAACCATGGGAAATGCAGGGATAAGGGGATAAGGTGGAGGGGTGGGATGCTCTTTGGAGGGGCAGTGTGGATTAAATGGACTGAATGATCTGCTTCCACACTGTAGGGATTCTATGCTATAAAAAAAATGCGGGATCAGGAATGTGCCATTTGCCCCTTTGAATCTCTCAGCTGATTTTACTATGGCCATCACTCCAATTCCTCGATTGCCCCCCATATCTCATGGTGCCCTTGAAAACCAAAAGTTTCTCTATGTCAGCCGTGAATATATTTAATAATCTAAACTTCACAGCTCTTGTGGGCAAGATAATTGCAAAGACTAAGGCCCTCTGAGAAGACAAATTCCTTCTTATCTCCCTCTTAAATGGGAAACACCTTATTTTGAAATGATGACTCTTGTTTTAGAATTACACACAAGGAGAAAGATCTTCTTAGTGAAGCCCACATCCTGTGGATGAATAACATGAAAAAGCTTTCCATTACCTCATAAAAAAACTCCAGCAGATTTGTTAAGCCTGATTTGTCAAGCCTGATTTGTCCTTAATACATCTGTGCTGGCGTTCCTTATTTAAGCCAGATTTAACCAAGTGAAATTACTTTTTACCTGGTTTATTATTTCAAAGTTTCTCCACCACCAAGGTCAAGCTAATTGACTGGTAGTTGTTGGGTTTATCTCTATAGCCGTTTTTGAACAAGGGTGTCACATCTGCAGTTCTAAGAAAGGCTGGAAGATTATGAATGGTCAATGCTCTGCTACTTGCACTTTCACTTTTCTCAGAATCCTTGGATGCATTCTACCTGGTCCAGGGCTCTATCAATTGTTTTTAAGTATGGACATCTTATTCATTCTCTCCTCTTAATCAATTTTAAACCACTCAAGTGTCTGAATTAACATCTGTGTCACCATGGACATTGTAACATCTTATTCCTTCGTAGAAACAGATGTGAAGTTAGGGGAGTTGATGGCCTGATGGTGACAGATGGTAGAATTTAAATTCATTAAAAATCTAGAATTAGGAGCCTAACGATGACCCTTTAGAAAAGCAAATCTGTTGTCCTTGGCCTGGCCCATAGTAATGTGGTTGACTCTTAAATGCTCTGGGCAATTAGGGATAGGCAGTAAATGCTGACCTAGCCAGTGACACCCATATCCTGTGAAACAATAATAAAAACAAGTATTCTCTTTTGCTTTGTCTCCTGCCTGCATGCAGAAATCCCCAACAGCAATTTACAACTCATTGAAGTTAGGTTTCCACAGTTAATTATTCATAACTTGAGAGATAGTAGGAACTGCAGATGCTGGAGAATCTGAGATAACAAGGTCTAGAGCTGGATGAACACAACAGGCCAAGCAGCATCAGAGGAGCAGGAAGGCTGATATTTCGGGCCTAGACCCTTCTTCAGAAAGCATTGTTTCTTGCCCCTTTCATTTAAGGTTTTTTAAAAATGCAAAACTACCACAGATGCAGACTGTTTGCCTATTTTGTATGCATTCAATGTCCAATTCTGTTTTCTGTAACTTTGAAAGATAATTTCAATTGGTTCACACTTATGAAATACATTCCTTTGCTATGGTGTAACTGGGAATACAGCAGTCAATGGTCACATTAGATGAATCTTTCACACTTTAATGGAATCTGAATCAGAGTCTATGGACTGAACCTTACTTTGTTTTGACTAAGTATCATTTTTGCCAAGTTGCATGGAGGGTTTCTCTCTTTGAGGCCACACGGGTTTTCTTGCTGCTCTTGTTCACTAGCTGGATTCTATCACTTGCCATAGAGGGAAGAACTTGCCACTGACATCCCTAGTGCTGGCACCATGTTTCAAAAATCATTACATACCTTGACAAGTGCTGGCAGTCCAGGGCTGCCCTGCATGGTTCATGACATTTGCCCCGGATTTGGAGAAATTGGTGCCCCGCTTTGCAGACAGAGACCTGGAGATCCTGGTGTTTGGGGTGGTGCAGAGTGGGGCATGCATATTTCCCAGGATTGGCAGACAACACCACAACCCCAGACCATGCTAGCCTGACCCAATGTTGACACCTGGGTCATTGCAGTCCCAGCCATCTAGAGGAATGCCCAGCAGTGTAGGAAGAAGGTCAATGACCTTCTCTGCTTTGCCAGGGTACATGCTGCCAACTTCTCTCTGCATCCTAATACTCACTATGTCTCTGCCACTGCATCTACCACCCAAAAAGGCTATTGCTCTCCCACTTTCGCAGTTGATTGCAATATCTTCCATCACATCCACCCTATTCCCCTGTACCTTTCACCCTCCCCTCCCCCTATACTGCCTATGCGCTCACTTGGGATACATCATTACTTTCTCTCTCCTGCACTGACATTAACAGCTTTGCTATCCAGTTTCATCTGACTCAATCCCTCCCTTTCACTCATTCCAGGAGAAAATGGTCCATAACTGGGCCAAAAGAGCTAGGTGGTCTGGTGCCCAACATTAGGTTCCTCAACCCAAGGGAAAAGCTTTTGACCTTGTCTGCCCCAAATGGCTGCCTAACTATGCCCATGATTAATATTGGAGGCTGTACTTGACTTATTGCGCTAAAATCCTCTATCAGAACTGTTTCCTTTGACATGTTTGAGCACTACTCCTCTCCGACTTAGAGACATGTAATTTGGTTAAGGGCATGCAGTGTGTCTGCTACATCAGTTACTGACGCATGGTGCAAGGTGACATTGATGTAGTATGGTACCACACAGCAAGATGTCCATCCTGGACTTGTTATAACGAAATGCCTGGCTTTGTGTCTGCATCACAAGTAAGACGCAGCAGGGCAGAGATGCAGTGAGCATCCTTGTAGATGCAAGGTGAGTAAGTGTTGGAAGAGACAGCTAGCAGTCCTGAGATGTAGCCTGGTCCAATCTGTAAGCTTGGTGCATGTCCTTGTGAACAAAGTGTCTTTACAGCATCATTGCAATGAGAGGTGCTAGTGTACCCCAAAGTACAGCATGGTAGAGAAGAAGTTTACTGTAAGTGGATCACAGATGAGCTTTGACAGTGCAGAGAGACTGGCGTGTGTTGGATGGCCAGGATGTAGTTGGAGTGCATGTGGCGACTGCCCTTGAGTGTACCCCGAGATGTTCAAGATGGAGGTAAGAGGAACGTGTGGCAGGCTGCAGTAGCCAGTACCAGCTCTTACTTTCATGTCAGGAATTCTCAGCGACAGTTATCTATCCAGCCTGTGGTAGAATTGAAACCTGCAGATTAATGAGGTGAGATTCAATGATCATTAGTGTGTTTATGAGCAATAATCTCCATTAATCGATATCTCACCACGCCCTTGCAATCCTGCCTTGACACCTAGATGTCTCTTGGAAAGTGCAACTGACGTTGACAAGGACCTCACTGGACTTCTCACACATTCCTTACGTATTTCTCATTGTAGCCCAGTTGCTTAGGGCCTTATAAGGTTCCACCATCCAAGTTTCATTTTGGAATTGTTAAGTGACTAATTACATGACAAAGTAATTTCTGAAACAATACTTATCGATCTTGCATACATTTTTGTAACATATTAATTAGTCATGCTGCAATTACACTTTTTGCAAGCTAAAAGCATTCACTCAAAATGGACACAATTTATTCTCCAAAACTCAACAAGTTATTTAAGTTTAGGCTGTCAATTTTCTTAAAAATGAAATATCAGCTGTATCAAATATATCTCCTCTTTGACTCTCTGGATGATTTTGTTGGAGCTGAATCTTGAATAATGGTCTTAATCTAATCCTTGGACAGAGAAAACACATTTTTCTGCCTGGTGTCCTCATTTTCTATTGATTATTGTGAGAGATGGGCCTTAAGATTCCTTAGCGTTGCAGAAACTGATGAATGACTCTGCTGAATAAGGAGATAATGAACTTATCTTTACCTGAAGAAGGAATTCAAGAAGCAATTACAAAAATAACCTAAACCTGGCATTGGGAAGAAAAGAACAGAAAATGTGAATGAAATGATGTTAGCAAAAACATTTAGTTAGAAATGGACGCTCATGAGTAATTTTGACTTTGTAATGTTAGAAATAAGAAGAGATATGAAATCAACTGCTAACTTGTCATCTTTTAATTTGAATATTGCACAAGTTAAATTGTGCCTACAGTTAGTCAACAAAATGGGCGGGGTCAAAATGGGAATATTGGCTTTGAGAAGGAGAAGGGGTTTTGGAGGTGGAGATGGAATCCTTTTCCTGCTCACTATTCAGAGGCTGCTTGTTAGAAGTATTGATGGCAGGTAACAAAAGTTTCCTTTAGCTGTGATGACCTTAATAAAGAATTACTACCACCACTCATTCTTCATAATGACTAATGGTCCCTGACGTCGCAATACTTGAGGACACCAAGAAACCCTATACTAGAAAGGAGCTAATGCCCTTATGAGAGGATTTCAATCTCTTTCCCATAGTCCAGTCTCTTTGGAAATCAAAATTACTTCCCCTTGCTACTTATCTCCTTCCCTGTGAAAGTTTTTTAAAATTATCTTTAATCATAGTC
>NW_025975450.1:0-7932 GCF_021869965.1 Rhincodon typus
TCAGCCTTCCTGCTCCTATGATGCTGCTTGGCCTGCTGTGTTCATCCAGCTATTCATCATATAAGACAGGTCCATACTATCCACCACCCAATGGTGTGGCAGAAAGAGCAGTCCAAACTTTGAAGGCAGGCTTTCAGAAACAGCCTACAGCTTCACTAGATACTAAACTGTCCTGGTTTCTATTCGATTATAGGACCACCCCTCGTTCAAATCCAGGGATATCTCCAGCAGAGTTGCTCATAGGGTGAAGACTCTGCTCCAGGTTAAATCTGATTTTCCTGGGCCTGGGGAGGGGAAGGGTGAAACGGCATCAGGAATGTCAATGCCAGACACAAGACTCCACTAAGCAATAGAGACAGTTTCCTTCAGGGGACAAAGTTTGGTCTAAGAACTACAGGAATGGCCCTGCATGTAAAGGGGCATCATCGACGCGAAGTCAGGTCTCGTGATGTATAAAGTTCAGACAAGTGTAATGATCTTGAACAACCACTTGGACTATATAATAGCTGCAAATTCACAAAACGGGTCAGGGGCAAAACATGCCTGAATCCTCAGACCAAATCGGTGAGGCTCGCAGAACCAATGAGTTCTCCCTCTCCAGCTCCATCTCAGAATCTGGGATGGACATGGTAGATGTCACTGCCTCTACTGTGCATTACACACCAACTGTATCTGAGGCAGAGTTGGGGGAACCTGACCCAGTGCTAAAATGCCCCAGGAGGAGCTACAAGATAATGAACCGGCCTTTGTTGTCAGCCTTGGGGAGGGGAGGGGGTGGTGGTGGGGTGGTTGTGGTTGTTGAGAAGGGATGTTGTGATTGACCCTGTTACAATCAGGTGGATCTCACAGAATGAATTCCCTGATTGGGGCTGTTAAGGCGATCCAATCAGGGAGCCCTACCTGACAAATACAAACAGAAGGGTCAGACATCCCTGGCACTCAGAACTGGCTTGGAGGAAGCTGGGCCAATATCAAGGACTCTCTACGTGTAAATAAAGGGTGACTTGGTAACAGGATACTGAACTCTGGAGTTATTTCAGATACGAATTAAATTTCAATCAAACTACAGAACCAAGCATCTTGAAAACTATCTGCTCAATTGCCTTTCTCAACTTATCCTGTATCATCTACTACAATGTTCAACTGTCCACAATTTGTGTATGATTTAAAGACTGATCTAAAAAAAATACTTTTATCTTTTTGGATGCAACACTTACTTCTAATCCGCCTGTATATGTGCTGCATTACTAATTCTTCTCATGTTTAGTGGTTAATAGACTCACTTTGTTACCTCAAGAAAGGGGGGTTAAATTGGTTGCTTTTACAACACAAGTTCATTGGGTCTGGGAGAAATATATCTACAAGGGCAAGGAATCTTTTTCATATTAACGTCATTGCAAGCAGCCAGGGTGGTAGGTGAGTAAAGAAGGGGAGCCATTTCAACTCTCCTCACTTGGAGTTCATAGTTTGGGGTATCTTGCCTGAAGCCATAACAAATAAACCCCGAACAAAAACAGAGGTTGCTGGAAAAGCTCGGGAGGTCTGGCAGCATCTGTGAAGGAAAATCAGAGTTAACTATTTGGGTCTGGTGACCCTTCCTCAGAACTGGTACCTACCCTGGTCCAATAGTACAATTTGAACCCACCAATGAAATAGAAGCATTAGGATGGGTAAATTGTCACACTGAAACCAATCTGAAAGGATAAAAACTGCAAAAGACTTTTTTGAATTTACATGTTTACATGTAAAAAAATGTTTTTATTCAATGCCAGTGATGTTCCAATCAAAGTGAAGGGGAGAAAATGAATCAAGATATACAAAGCAAAAATTGTAACTTATATTTGAATCAATGTACTGAAAATGAAATAAAGATGGGGAAAAACACATTGGATTAAGGGAGATACTTAAAATAGAAAAACTCATTAGAATATATGTGTAAGTATTTTACTTCTTTTTAAATATGCAGCATTTGCATTTTCTGTAAAGGAAATAAAACTCCACAGTTGTAAAATTAATTTTTCAGTGCTAAATAGGTTGTTTAGTGCTAATTATGATTTACTATGTTGTTAAAACCTCAGTTATACACCTGAATAAAAACATAAGCCAGATTCTTTGTAATAATGGGTAATTAGTTTCAGTTCACATCTTCAGTGATTCGTGTGTTGATTCAATCCAAAGACATAATGTAGGTCTTGAAAATTGTGAAATGTTGTAATTCATCAACAGGAAGATGTTGACTTACCAATCATGAAAACACACATTATCCTGTTCGTATGAGAATTACAGTTTACCTCATTACAGGTACAAGACATTCATGAGACTGGATTTAATGGGCCTTATGCCAGTGTGTTTAAATCTGGGCATGGGGTTGGGGGGTCATCAAACACAGCACATCATCATCTGGTTCAGTCCAGCTCTGACCTGTCTCCGATTTAGTGGTGGGATGGGAAGACAGATTATCTGCTAGAATCAGATGCATCAGCATGGATTTAGAAAAGGGAAATCATGCTTGACAAATCTACTGGAATTCTTTGATGGTAGTTCGGTGGAGTTCATCAGTGGGACCCAGTGGATATGGTTCATATGAACCTTCAAAGGGTTTTCAAGACAAAGTCCCAAGTGAGAGATAAATGTGTAAAATTAAAGTGCACAGGATTGGGGGATAGTGTATTGAGATGTACAGAAAATTAGTTACTAGACATGAGACAAAGAGTAGGAATAAATGGGTCTTTTTCTGATTGAGAGGCAGTGACTTGTAGGATATCGCAGGAATCAGCTATATATGTTAATGATTTAGATGAGGAAATTAAATATAACATCATAAATTTGCAGATGATATGAAGTGAAAGGGAGAGCTGTCAGGAGAATGCAGCGACGTTGCAGTGCGATTTGAAACAGACTGAGTGGGTGGGCAAATGCATGGCAGATGCAGTACAATGTAGACAAGTGTAGCACTTTAGTAACAAAAAAATAGAAAGACAGATTAATATTTGAATGGCTGTAAACTGAGAGAGGGTAATATTCAACAAGTCCTGGGTATCCTCATGGACCACTCACAAAAAGTAAGCACCTGGGTGCAGTAAAAAAGGCAACTTGTTTCTTGGCCTTCATAGCGACAGAATTTGAGAAGAGGAACAAGGATTTCTTGCTACAATTTATACAGGGCATTGATGTGGGCACACCTGGAATATTGTGTACAGTTTTGGTCTCCTTATCTGAGGAAGGATGTTCTTGCTATAGAGGGACATCAGCAAATGTTTAATAAATTGAATCCTGTGATGACAGTACTGATGTATGAGGATAGATTGAATACAGTCCTAACAGACTAATCATAGTTTAGAAGAATGAAGTGGGATCTCATAGAAACCTATAAAATACTAAAAAAACTAGACAGGTTAAATGCAAGAAGGATGTTCCTGATGTTGCGGGGAGTTCAGACCAAGGGCCACAGTTTAAGGACAAGGAGTAAATGTTTTAGGACTGAGGTGAGGAGAAATTTCTTCACCCAGAAAATAGTCAGCCTGTGACATTCACTACCACAGAAAGTGTTTAAGGCTACTTAAACATTGTTGTAATTCATCAACAGGAAGATGTTGACTTATGAATCATGAAAACACACATTACCTTGTTTGTGTAAGAATTACAGTTTACCTCATTACAGGTACAAGACATTCATGAGACTGGATTTAATGGGCTTTATGCCAGTGTATTTAAATCTGGGCGTGGGGGGTGGGATGGGGGAGGGAGGAGAAGGAGGTGGATATACTTCTTGTGGCTAAAGGGATCAAGGGATATGGGGGTGGGTGGGGCAGGATGATCGTACTGAGCTGGATGATCAGTCACGATCATTTGAATGGCTTGAAGGGTTGAATGTCCTACTCCTGTTCCTATCTTCCATTTTTTATAATGTTGACCTTGGTCTATTGATGTCCATAAATGCATCATTCCAGCTCAGCCACTACCTTGGCAGGGGTGGCTCATACCTGGTGGTGTAGCTCAGCAGCTTTTACTGAATGAGCCATTGTCAGGCAGGGTGAGGAACCAACTTTGGCATTACCTTGTCCTCATTGAAGGCACCTCATACCTCCCCCGCAAATCTCCCTTCCAACTCCACAAAGTCACACCCCACCCCTCTTATATCCCCCCTCTGACCTCTCAAACCTGCACTGCCACCTGACTCCCAACTATCTCACTGGGTTCTTCCAGTAAGGCCCTATCAATACCCAATACTTAACTTGAAGTCCAGGATATTCCTTTTGCTGGGGAACTGTCTATAGACCCAGCAATGGCTATTGCATTGGCAATACAATGGCTCATACTCACTTTTTACACAGCTGAGTCATTGCTGAGAAGTACCAAGCAACAGCATTTATTATCTTTTTGAAATGTCAATACAACAGAATGTAAGTATTATGTGAATAACTTTGAGATCAGAAGGTTACGTAGCTGAAGCACGAACTATGTTTATGCTGCCTTTCTGTACTGTAACTTTAGACAAATAGCACAGGTTGGATGCAAAGCATGACTCAGGCAACATTGCTCTGATACAGTGGGGATAAAATTTCACATCATTTTGCTGCTAGATTGAAGTTCCACTTCACTGGGTCACCATCACATCTTTGAGTTTGCATCTTGCCTTGTAAATGGGAGCAATTCTGTCCAGCACTATATTTACCTCCTTCTTGTAAGCACACAATGTTTAAGTAACCTCAAAACACTTTCTGTGGTAGTGGATGTCAAACACTCACCACTTTCTGAACAAAGTCTTTTCTCCTCATCTTAGTGCTAAAAGATTTATTCCTTATCCTTAAACTGTATATGAGTTTGGGCACATTGTGGGAATTTGTACTGTTGGTGTGACAGCAGATATGGTGCACCAGTGAGGGCATGGCAGCCTCAGTACGAGGCACACAGGCCTCAAAGAAGAGCTGTGGGCTGGGCACTAGTCTCTGCATCATCTTCTCTCCGATGACCATGCTTTGTTTATTTCTACCTCCATACGGTTCTGGGATTGCAGACTGATCTGAGTGCGTGTCTTCGAGTCTTTTACACTTTGGTCCATCTTTTACATTCCCAACTGTCCACATTGTAAGAATAAATGTTATCCTTTCATACTATAATGAAACAATTTTGATGTTATCACTTGAACAAGATTTTCAAAGTATCTTTGTACACATGCAAATGATTCTCAAGAGTGATTAGGAATACTGTCCTTGGCTGCAATAAATATCTGATTATTCTTGGTCAGATGTATTCCTTACTTTCTGTTTGATGGTACCTGAAACTTTAACTGGACTTTAATCTTTACAGATGCAAACAAGCAGCAATGCGTTCCCATAGCGTTCAGTTTTTGTTTTAGAGTATTAGTACTTGCAACACTTCCTTTATGCATTATCTTCTTTCTTAGTTTCAGTATCTTTCCTTACTGTTTAATTCTATTCCCCCTTTTTTTCTCAAGGATCTTGGGAATCTTGGCAATGTGTAAAGATAGGAATGGGGCAGCTGTGCACTCAACTGGAGGAAATCAGGATAGTTTACTTGGAAGCTGAAGGGATGGGACAGCACATTCAGAGCTCACACTGACGTAAATGTAGAAGATACAAATCACTGAAAGTAGTTCCACGTTTCCAAAGGTACCATTTTAAAACAAAGAAATTACGTATCAACAAAATTCTTTTGAGGTTCGGTGAAATATTGTGAAGCAAGCTGTGTGACATTTTGACTGGCTGTATACTCACGAACATGAAATCCGAGTCAAATAATTTATGCTGAGAGGACTTTCCTTTAATGCGCTATGACACTTTGTCGAATAGAAAATGTACTGTAAGTCATGCCAGCAATTCCACAACAGTGATCAAATCTAAGAGCTGAACGATCCCTTTGATGAATCACTGAGAATTGAAAACACATTTACATTATAACAGAACATCTAATAGTGACATTTGAAAGTGACAAAATGCTTTATATTTACCGCCAAGAATGCTTCTTAGTCCTCAGGAAGCTTCCCCCAGTGGTCATGAGCTCTCCAAGGAGATGCATCGTTTACAAGTATCTCTAACCCACAGCAGCACACACAAAATGAGGTCTTCACATTGCATCTTTACAATCAGGGATCCCAGCCTGGGAAGCCTTGATTTGGTAAATTAGATCCAAGGCCTTTCTGACCTGACAAAACAGTGGATCATACATAAATGGTATTGGGCCAGGAAGGCAGAGGAAATCTGATTCTCCCGCAAAATTTCACAGCCTGATTCATGCTTCTCTTGGACAAAGAAAATCTTGCTGGGAATGGAGTAAGGGACTGGATAGCAATCCACCCTTCACCGCTCAGATTGTGTGCCTGAGAGGTGAGAAAGCAGGAGGATGGAAGGCCAAGTGGTGTGCCTCAGAGGAGTGTATAAGATGTTGAGAGCAAAGCAATGGATTGGGAGTCTGATAGAAAGAAGTGGAGCCATGGTTTAGAAGCCTGAGTTGGTGAATTACATACTGTCTTTCTAAAGAATATTATTGAGTTCACTGGTTTATGCAGTAATTATATTTCACTGTTATGATGATATTTATAAAACAGCCTCAAGGCTTACGACATACTCTGAACTGTTTCACTTAATTATTACTCACCACTCACTTTATCGTGCCTTATTTGAAAATAAAACTCTCTATTTCACACAAAACTGCATTGAACAGTTTTGCAGACTTCTATTCTTTAGAAGGGCAGATGCTTCTGTTATACACGATTCATTCCAGTTGCTAAGGTTACCAAACACATGGCAATGTTGCCGCATAGAAATGTCAGTTCCTTACACTGCAGATATTTTAACAAATGTCTTCTATGTTCTCAGGTCTCCAGTCTATAAGACAATTAGAAATTAAGCCAAACAATTGGTGCCAATCACTTCTGCTCAAATGCCTCAGCTCAAAGGCTTTATATCTTTTCTCAGATGTTGACTGTGAACAAAAAGATTGCACAAAATCAATGAATGGCTTTAATCAGGTAAGAAATATTTTTAATCAACTCGTTCAGATATATTATGACATCTCTCCAGGGCAGGTAGGACTTGAACCCAGACCTTGCATCCCTGAGGTAATAAGGTGCCACAGACCCCTTGCTTCAATCAGCTAAATGAGCAGTTTCAATAATTCTTTCTCTCTTCAGGTACCATACTCTGAAAGGGTGTTGGTGAGGATGTACTTCTTGTCAATAACAAGCAAATCGTATCACAATAAAAACCCATGCTTTGAACCCATAGTTTCACTGCTGTGATTTACTCTCTCTTGCATTGGGAGCACAACAGCAAAATAGTATCGAATGTGGAACGTTTACCTGGTAATAATCCCATTCGTTCTGGTATTTCAGGGTAGCTTCATTAGGATTAAAACAAGTTTACTCTCTAGAACCTTCACTCTCTGGAGCTGGCGTGCAGACTTGATTGGCTTCCAAATGCAGACATGAAGAAATCTAGTTGACATACAATCTCTATAGTGTGGAAGCAGGGCCATTCAGCCCATTGAGTCTACAGTGACTGACCCAAGAGCAATCCATCCAGACCCACCACCCTCCCCTATCCTGTAACTCTGCATTCTCCTGGCAAATCCACCTAATCTGCCCATCACTGGGCTGTGGGAAGAAACCAGAAAACCCAGAGAATACCCAGACAGACACAGGAGAATGTGCAAACTCCACACAGACAGTTGCCCAAGGCTGGAATCACACACAGGTCCCTGGTGCTGTGAGGCAGCAGTGCTAATCACTGAGCCACTGTGCAACCCAATTGGGAAATACACTCTAAGTGATTTGCAATTTTTAGCTTTTAAAGGTGTCCTCACTTTGTCCTATTGGGAGCATCAAGCTTAGTATCCCCTTACTAATTCTCAAATATGAGTAACAACACAATTGACATTATTTTATATAGAGATAACACGGTGTAGAGCTGG
>NW_025975451.1:0-526 GCF_021869965.1 Rhincodon typus
CTCTCTCTCTTCCTGTCTCTCTATCTCTTTCTCTCTCTCTTTCTTCCTCTTTCTCTCTGTCTCTCTCTGTTTTCCTCTCTCTCTATTCCTCTGTCTATCTCTATACCTCTCTCTCTCTCTCTCTCTCTCTCTCTCTCTCTGTATTCCTCTCCCTCGATTCCTTTCCCTATCTCACACTCTCTCTCTATCTCTCTCTCTTCCTCTCGCTCTCTCTCTGTCTCTCTCTCTCTATTCCTCTCCCTCTATTCCTCTCTCTATTCCCCTCTCTCTCTATATATATATATATATCCCTCCCTCTCTCTCTCTCTATTCCTCGCTCTATTTCTATTCCTCTCTCTCTCTCTCTCTCTCTCTCTCTCTCTCTCTCTCTCTCTCTCCATTACTCTCTCGCTCTCTCTCTTGCTCCATTTCTCTCTGTCTTTCGCTCTCCATTCCTCCATCTCTCTATCCATTCCTCTCTATCTCTTCCCCTCTCTCTCGTCCTATGTGTCTCTATCTCTACCTGTCTCTATTCCTCTCTCTCTCT
>NW_025975451.1:1026-1628 GCF_021869965.1 Rhincodon typus
AGAGAGAGAGAGAGAGAGAGAGAGAGAGAGAGAGAGAGGTATAGAGATAGACAGAGGAATAGAGAGAGAGGAAAACAGAGAGAGACAGAGAGAAAGAGGAAGAAAGAGAGAGAGAAAGAGATAGAGAGACAGGAAGAGAGAGAGAGGGAAAGAGAGAGAGGGAAATAGGGAGAGAGAGAGAAAGAGGGAGAGAGAGAGAGAGGAATAGGAATAGGGAGAGAGAGGGAAATAGGGAGAGAGAGAGAAAGAGGAAGAGAGAGAGAGAGAGAGGAATAGGGAGAGAGTGGAATAGAGAGAGAAAGAGAGAGGAAGAGAGAGAGGAATAGAGAGAGCGAGGAATAGAGAGAGAGAGAGAGAGAAATAGAGAGAGAGACAGAGAGACAGAGAGAGGAATAGGGAGAGAGAGGAATAGAGAGACAGAGAGGAATAGAGCGAGAAAGAGAGAGAGGAATAGAGAGAGAGGAAAACAGAGAGAGCGAGAGAGAGAGAAAGAGGAAGAAAGAGAGAGAGAAAGAGATAGAGAGACAGGAAGAGAGAGAGTAATAGAGAGAGAGAGAAAGAGAGAGAGGGAAATAGGGAGAGAGAGAGAAAGAGGGAGAGAG
>NW_025975451.1:2128-2617 GCF_021869965.1 Rhincodon typus
GAATAGAGAGAGAGGTGAATAGAGAGAGAGGTGAATAGAGAGAGAGGAATAGAGAAAGAGGGAATAGAGAGAGAGATAGAGCGAGAAAGAGAGAAGAGAGAGAGAGGGATATATATAGACAGAGAGGGGAATAGAGAGAGAGAGAGAGAGAGAAAGAGAGAGACGGAGAGGAAGAGCGAGAGAGACGGGGGGGAAGAGAGAGAGAGAGATGGGGGAAGAGAGATAGAGGGGAATAGAAAGAGCGAGTGATATATATATATAGAGAGAGGGGAATAGAGAGGGAAAGAGAAGGAGAGAGACAGAGAGAGAGAAAGAGGGAGAGAGAGAGAGAGAGGAAGAGAACGAGAGTGATGGGGAGGAAGAGAGAGAGAGGGGCTGGAAGAGAGAGAGAGAGAAACAGTGGAATGGAGAGACAGAGAGAGAGTAATAGCGAGAGAGAGGGATATATAGAGAGAGAGGGAAATTGAGAGAGAGAGAGGGGAATTGAGA
>NW_025975451.1:2717-2812 GCF_021869965.1 Rhincodon typus
GAGAGACAGAGAGGAAGAGAGAGACAGCGAGCAACAGAGACAGAGAGTGGAATGGAGACAGAGGGAGGAATGGAGAGAGAGAGAGGAATGGAGAG
>NW_025975451.1:3312-7931 GCF_021869965.1 Rhincodon typus
TTCACCTCTCTCTCTATTCACCTCTCTCTCTATTCACCTCTCTCTCTCTCTCTATTCCTCTCTCTCTCTGTCTCTCTATTCCTCTGTCTCTCTCTTGCCCCCACCTCTCTCTCTCTTCCCCCCATCTCTCGCTTTTCCTCACTGTCTCTCTCTTCCTCTTTCTCTCTCTCTCTATTCCTCTCTCTCTCTGTCTATATCCCCCTCTCTCTCTATATCCCTTTCTCTCTCTCTATTCCTCTTTCTTTATTCCTACCTTTCTCTCTCTATTCCTCTCTCTCTGTCTCTCCATTCCATTCTATCTCTCTCTCCCTCTCGCTCTCTCTCTTCCTCCCTGTCACTCTCGTCCTCTTCCTCTCTCTCTCTTACTCTCTCTCTCTTCCTCTTTCTCTCTCTCTCTTTCCCTCTCTCTCTATTCCCCTCTCTCTCTATATATATTCCTCTCTTTCTCGCTCTATCTCTCTCTCTATTCCCTCTGTCTCTATTCCTCTCTCTCTATTCTTCTCTCTCTCTATTCACCTCTCTCTCTCTCTCTATTCCTCTCTCTCTCTGTCTCTCTATTCCTCTCTCTCTCTCGCCCCCACCTCTCTCGCTTTTCCTCACTGTCTCTCTCTTCCTCTTTCTCTCTCTCTCTCTATTCCTCTCTCTCTCTGTCTGTATCCCCCTCTCTCTCTATATCCCTTTCTCTCTCTCTATTCCTCTTTCTTTATTCCTACCTCTCTCTCTCTCTATTCCTCTCTCTCTGTCTCTATTCCTCTCTCTCTCTATTTCTCTCTCTCTCTGTTCCTCTCTCTGTCTCTCTCTATTCCTCTCTCTCTATCTATTCCTCTCACTCACTCTCTCCCTTTATTCCTCTCCTTCTCTCTTGCGCTATCTCTCCATTTCCCTCTCGCGCTCTGTCTCTCTCGCGCTCTGTCTCTCTCGCGCTCTGTCTCTCTCGCGCTCTCTCTCTCTCGCGCTCTCTCTCTCTCGCGCTCTCTCTCTCGCGCTCTCTCTCTCTTCCTCTTTCTCTCTCTCTTCCTCTTTCTCTCTGTCTCTCTCTCTCATCCTCTTTCTCTCTGTCTGTCTCTCTCTTTTCCTCTCTCCCTCTCTATTCTCCTCTCTCTCTGTCTCTTTTCCTCTCTCTCTCTTCCTCTTTCTCTCTCTCTCTTTTCCTCTTTCTCTCTGTCTATCTCTCTTCCTCTTTCTCTCTGTCTCTCTCTCTCTATTCCTCTCGCTCTCTCTCTCTATTCCCCTCTCTCTATATATATATCCATTTCTCTCCCCCTCTCTCTCTCTCTCTATTTCCCTCTCTCTCCCTCTCTCTTTTCGTGCCCTCTCTCTCTCGCTGTCTTCCCCCTCTCTCTTCCTCTCCGTCTCTCTCTTTGTCTTCCTCTCTCCCTCTATTCCTCTCTCCCTCTATTCCTCTCTCTCTCTATTCCTCTCTCTCTGCCTTCCTCTCTCTCTCTGCTGATTTCCCCCCCTCTCTCTCTCTCTCTCGATCTTCCTATCTCTCTCTATTCTTCAATCTCTCTCTCTCTTCCTATCTCTCTCTATTCCTCTCTCTCTCTCTATTCCTCCCCCTCTCTCTATTCACCGCTCTGTCTATTCCTCTCTCTCTCTATTCGTCCCTCTCTCTCTCACTCACTCTATTCCTCTCTCTCTCTCTATTCCGCTCCCTCTATTCCTCTTTCTCTCTCGCTATCTCTCTATTTCTCTCTCGCGTTCTCTCTCTTGCACTCTCTGTCTCACTCTCTCTCTCCCTCCATTTCCTCCCTCTCTCTGTTCCTCTCTCTGTTCCTCTCTCTATTCCTCTCTATATATATTAACCTCTCTCTCTCTCTCTATTCCCCTCTCTCTATATGTATATCCCTCTCCATCTCTCTCTCTATATCACCCTCTCTCTCTCTCTTCGCCCCCTCTCTCTCTCGCTCTCTTCCCCCACCTCTCTCTCTTCCTCTCCATCTCTCTCTTCGTCTTTCTCTCTCTCTCTCTCTCACTATTCCTCTCTCTCTGCCGATTTCCCCCCTCTCTCTCTCTCTTCCTCTATCTCTCTGTCTGTCTCTCTCTCTCTCCCTATTTCTCTCTCTCTCCAATCCTCTCTCTCTCTCTCTCTTCCTCAATCTCTCTCTCTCTCTTCCTATCTCTCTCTATTCCTCAATCTCTCTCTTTCTCTTCCTATCTCTCTCTATTCCTCTCTCTCTCTCTGTCTCTCTCTCTATTCCTCTCTCTCTCTCTCGCTATTCCTCTCTCTCTCTCGCTATTCCTGTCTCTCTCTCTATCTATTCCTCTCTCTCTCTCTGTTCGTCCCTCTCTCTCTCTCTTTCTCACTCTATTCCTCTCCCTCGCTCGCTATCTCTCCATTTCTCTCTCGCGCTCTCTCTTTCGTGCTCTCTGTCACGCTCTCTCTCTCTCCCTCCATTTTGCTGTCTCTCGCCATTTCGCTGTCCTTCCATTTCGCTCTCTCTCTTGCTCCATTCCTCTCTCTCTCTCTCTCCCTATTCCTCTCTCTCTATTCCTCGCTCTCTCTGTCTCTATTCCCCTCTCTCTCTCTATTCCTCTCTCCCTCTCTCTCTCTCTATATATATATATATATATATTCCTCTCTCTCTCTCTCTCTCTCTCTCTCTCTCTCAATTCCCCTCTCTCTGTATATATCTCTCTTTCTCTCTGTCTCTCTCTCGCTATTCCTCTCTCTCTCTGTCTCTCCATTCCACTCTGTCTCTCTCTCCCTCTCACTCTCTCTCTTCCACCCGCTCTCTCTCTCTTCCTCCCCGTCACTCTCATCCTCTTCCTTTCTCTCTCTCTTCCTCTTTCTCTCTCTCTCTTGCCCTCTCTCTCTATTCCCCTCTCTCTATATATATATCCCTCTCTCTCTCTATCTGTCATTCGCGCTCTATCTCTCTCTCTATTCCCTCTTTCTCTATTCCTCTCTCTCTCTGTCTCTCTATTCCCCTCTCTCTCTCTTCCCCCCGTCTCTCACTCTTCCTCACTGTCTCTTTCTTCCTCTTTCTCTCTCTCTGTATTCCTCTTTCTCTCTGTCTATTCCACCCCCCTCTCTATATCCCTTTCTCTCTCTCTATTCCTCTTCCTTTATTCCTACCTCTCTCTCTCTATTTCTCTCTCTCTCTGTTCCTCTCTCTGTCTCTCTCTATTCCACTCTCTCTCTATCTATTCCTTTCTCTCTCTCCCTCTATTCCTCTCCTTCTCTCTTGCGCTATCTGTCCATTTCCCTCTCGCGCTCTGTCTCTCTCACTGTCTCTCTCTCATGCTTTCTTGTGCTCTCTCTCTCTGGCTCTCTCTCTCTCTCTTCCTCTTTCTCTCTCTCTTCCTCTTTCTCTCTGTCTGTCTCTCTCTTTTCCTCTCTCTCTCTCTTTATTCCTCTCTCTCTATTCCTCTCTCTCTCTCTATTTCCCTCTCTCTCTCTATTCCCCTCTCTCTCCCTCTCTCTTTTCGCGCCCTCTCTCTCTCGCTGTCTTCCACCCCTCTCTCTCCCTCTCCGTCTCTCTCTTTGTCTTCCTCTCTCTCTGTCTTCCTCTCTCTCTGTCTCACTATTCCTCTCTCTCTCTCTCACTATTCCTCTCTCTCTCTCTCTCTCTATTCGTCCCTCTCTCTCTCTCTATTCCACTCCCTCTATTCCTTTCCCTCTCTCACTATCTCTCTATTTGTCTCTCGCGCTCTCTGTCTCGCTCTCTCTCTCTCTCTATCTCCATTTCGCTGTCTCTTGCCATTTCGCTGTCCGTCCATTTCGGTCTCTCTCTTGCTCCATTTCTCTCTGTCTCTCTCGATCTCCATTCCTCTCTCTCTCTCTCCATTCCTCTTTCTCTCTCTATTCATCTCTCTCTCTCTTTCTATATGTGTACACATATATATTCCTCTCTCTCTCTCTCTCTCTTAATTCCCCTCTCTCTCTTTCTATCCCTCTTTCTCTCTCTCGCTATTCCTCTCTCTCTCTCTCTCCATTCCACTCTCTCTCTCACTCCCTCTCTCTCTTCCTCCCCATCACTCTCATCCTCTTCCTCTCTCTCTCTTCCTCTTCCTCTCTCTCTCTTCCTCTTTCTCTCCCTCACTCTCTATTCCCCTCTATATATATATATATCTCCCTCTCTCTCTCCCATTTCACTATCTTTCGCCATTTCGCTGTCTATCTCCATTTCGCTCTCTATCTTGCTCCATTTCTGTCTCTCTCTCTTGCCCCCATTCCTCTTTCTCTATCCTTTCCTCACTCTGTCTCCATTTTTCTCTCTCTCTCTATTCCTCTCTCTCTTCCCACCCTTCTCTCTCTCTTCCTCCCCGTCACTCTCTTCCTCTTCCTCTCTCTCTCTCCCTCTTTCTCTCTCTCTTCCTCTTTCCCTCTCTCTCTCTCTATGCCCCTCCCTCGCTATTCCTCTCTCTCTCTATTCCCCTCTCTCGCTTGCTGTCTCTATTCCTCTCTCTCTCTCCTCTCTATTCTCCCTCTGTCTCTCTCTCTCTATTCCTCTCTCTCTCTTCCTCTCTCTCTATTCTTCTCTCTATTCTTCTCTCTCTCTATTCCTCTCCCTCTATTCGTCACCATCTCTCCATTTCTCTCTCGCGCTCTCTCTCTCTTCCTCTTTCTCTCTCTCTCTCTTCCTCTTTCTCTCTGTCTCTCTCTCTCTTTCCCT
>NW_025975452.1:0-3986 GCF_021869965.1 Rhincodon typus
GCATCAGAGGAGCAGGAAAGCCGACATTTCGGGTCTTCAGAAAGCCCATTTCTGAAGAAGGGTCCTGACCCGAAACGTCGGCTTTCCTGCTCCTCTGATGCTGCCAGGCCTGCTGTGTTCCTCCTGCTCCACACATTTATATCGTGTTTTTCATGAACCCAGGACATCTCAAAGTGCTTCACAATGAACTGAGCATGAAAACCAAGAACAGGAGTAAGTAAATCAGCTCCTCGAACCTGCTCTGCCATTTAATACATCCATTTTCAGATCCATTTTCGTCTCAGCTTCCCATCATCCATCAACCCATTCCTAATTAAAAATTTAAGGACAGATTTGTAAGTGTCCTGGCATCCACCGCACACATAGGTTCCATCAGCACAGAAAAGCCCCTTCAGCCCATTGATATAACTACCACAAAAGATACACCAATTCCAATTTCCTCCACTTGTCTCATATCCTTGAATACAATGATATTTCAAACACTCATCCAAATACATTTTAAGAGTTGTAAGGTTTCTGGCCTCCACTACCCTCCCAGTCATTCTGGGGTACTGAGTCCACAGAATGACTACCCTTTTCAGAGAAGTAATTCCTGCTCATCTGTTTTAAATCTGCGATCACTCAGCCTAAACCTATGACCTCTCGTTCTAGACTTCTCTACACTTTGAAAATGTAGCCACTGCTGCGATATAGGAAACGCAGAGGCCAAGGTGCACTCGGCAAGGTGCCACAAATAGAAATGTGATGTCAAGCAGATAATCGGTGTTTCTGACTTCCAGCACCGCAGTTCTTTCAGTGTTTTGTTCTGTGTCAGGGCGATGTTGGTTGTAGGCTGTCTAAAACATTTGAGAGTATATGCTATTTGTTGTCCTTTGAAATACTGCCTTAAGATTTTGCATGCCTCTGGGCAAGAAGGCTTCGTTTTAACTTGGTATTTAAAAGCCAGCACCTCTAAGAATGAAGCACTCCCTCAGTACCACGCGGGGCGTTAGTCTAAATTTTGGCCTCCCATCTCTGGAGCAGGCCTCCGAGCCATTACCTTCTGACTCCGAGAATGAAAACATGGGCCGTTGTCCCATGAAAGTTCAAGGAAACATAAAAGAAAGAATCCTGAACACTGCGTGCGATGGTGGAAAATGGAGTGAGACCTGTAATTGCTGTGAATTTTCCTCTACTTCAGCAGAAAACAGACAGCAGAAAAATGAAAATTTTCCACCAGAAACTGCTTCCTGTCGCTGCGATGATATGGATACAATGTCAAACGTATGGAAAATGAGGAATTCTCTTTACCTGTGATACACCTTTGCCACGTAATTGCAAGGAATATGACATTCTTTGCCAGTTGCCAGGGAGACCACTTTCCACCAATCACCTTCCCTGTAAAATAACCAAAAAGAAGTTCATTCAAAAGAACTTATTGGAACATACAAAATTCTTACAGGTCTTGATGGGCCAGATGCAGAAAGGCTGTTTCCCCTTATGGGTTGGACTAGGACCAGAGGGCAGAATCTCAGAGCAAGGGGTCACACATTTAAGACAGAAATGAGGAGGAATTTCTTCTCTCAGAGGGGACTGAATCTGTGGAATTCTTTACCTGTTGAGGGCTGTTGAGGCTGGGTCATTAAGTATATTCAAGGCTGAGAGAAACAGATCTTTAATCAGTAAAAGGAATCAAGGGTGTATGGGGGAAAAGGCAGGAAAGTGGAGTTGAGGATTATCAGATCAGCCATGGTCTCACTGAATGGTGGAGCAGACTTGATGGGCTGAATGGCCTCCTTCTGCTGTTTCCTCTTATGGTCTAACTTCATTTGCATTTTAATCAGCCTCTTTTCGGATGAGAGTTTAGCAGCATGTTTCCCCGTGTCAGTTCTGCTCATTCTCTGCAGTCAACAACAGAACATTCTGTAAGCAACTGACTAAAAATTAACCATATTTGTTAAAAAATGAACTCCTTTTAAGTAGAGATAACAAGGTGTAGAGCTGGATGAACACAGCAGGCCAAGCAGCACCAGAGGAGCAGGAAAGCCGATGTTTCGGGCCTAGACTCTTCTTCATCCTTTTATCCTTATCCCTCCTTTTAAGTAGAAGCTGGCTTTTGACAGGTTCAAAATACTTGCTTACATTTAAGATTTGAGCCATTGCTTATATTTCATTCCATGCAGGGTCTTATAGATGAGTGCATTAATCATTTAAATTACAATGAGCCAATTACTTTAACAACACAAGTATTTGACAGAGTACTTTGCATTCAAGCTTACTGTCTGAAGCACTTATTCTTGAGTGCTCTGTGGTAGGCCCAACCCACAGTGCTATGGGGTAAAGCAAGGAGTAGGTTCCCAAACCCACCCTGGCCAGAATGGGAATCAAGCCTCATGCTATGGACTCCAAGCTGGGTTATACCAGCTTCTAGAGATAGTAGGAACTGCTGATGCTGGAGTCTGCAATAACAAGGTGTAAAGCTGGAGGAACACAGCAGGCCAGGCAGCATCAGAGGAGCAGGAAAGCTGACGTTTCAGGTCTGGACCCTTCTAGCCTCCCATTCCCTCTGCAGGATGTCTGGGTTGCTGTGGTAACACGAAAGGCTACCATCCTAGGACTTTCTGACAGAGTAAAATGGGGATCGGTTCAGTTATCCCTAATTGCCTTAAAACGTAAACATTTATTTCCTACATGTGGTAAAAATGCCCTTATTATTTGCAACTGCACAGCAACTCTGTGGGAAATTCCATTGTGTTATTTGTTCCTTTTTCCTCGTTGGAACAATCGTACAGACCAGAATGAGAACCTTTCACTGTCTACTTATCGATGATTTTTATTATGAATAAAATATAATTTTGCATCAAAAAGGTGGTTGTTTTCCCCAATACACCCTTGATTCCTTTTACCGATTAAAGATCTGTCTCTCTCAGCCTTGAATATACTTAATGACCCAGCCTCAACAGCCCTCTGTGGTAAAGAATTCCACAGATTCAGTCTCCTCTGAGAGAAGAAATTCCTCCTCATTTCTGTCTTAAATGTGTGACCCCTTGCTCAGATTCTGCCCTCTGGTCCTAGTCCAACCCATAAGGGGAAACAGCCTTTCTGCATCTGGCCCATCAAGTTGGACACGTATGTTGTCATTCTGGAGCTATGGACAATGATGGTGGAGATTCCAATATTCCTTGCATCACATAGCTGACTTGGAATCTCTCCCAAACTTACTGCCCATCATTGGTGCATATTGGAAGAATTTACAAGTTGATACATGTTTTTGCCACATCGTGAATGCATCTTCCTTACCCATTGAGTTCTGAGGTGTGACCTGAACCCAGACATTCTGGCTCAGAGCTAGGGACAATACCCAAAGCTTAACAATGCTCTGCAGTCTAATTTGAGAATTTAATTGCAGCAATGAATAACAAGGGAAGGTTTAGTTTTTGTGTGTTTCCACTTCACTATTGATAGGGAGCAAGTTAACCCTTCCCCATTGAGTGAAGAAATCCATATTAATGTGGAGAATATACAAAATGACATTAATAATCAGTATACTTCCATGAATCTCTCTGTTTCACTGCTTGTAGCAGACCCCTAAGTTATGCTGCCTCTCAAATAGGGATCAACAGAATTTCACATAAATGCATTAATACTTTTTTCTTCTGGTTGCCAACTCAGGTTGGGTGCTTTTCTGGAGGTGTTATCACATGACTTCTCACCACCAACCCTCCTGTTGCGTAAATCCACCTTCTCAGAGCAATGCTAAAGTAAACAAGTTCTTAATCAGCCTCATTGGATGGTTCTCAACCCTTAGTCAAACAGAATATTTTCCCCATCCCTACATTGTATCATATCAATCAACAAAAGGAAAGTGTTTAAAGAAAATGGGGAGAAAGAACCATCAAATCTATTTGAGATAACACAGTGTAGAGCTGGATGAACACAGCAGGCCAAGCAGCATCAGAGGAGCAGGAAAGCTGACGTTTCAGGTCTGGACCCTTCTTCTGAAATGG
>NW_025975452.1:4486-5560 GCF_021869965.1 Rhincodon typus
GGTGTTGGGAGCGGTGTGGGGATGCGAGCAGTGGGCGATGGGGATTCCAACAGCGAAAGAGCTGGGGCGGAGAGGAGGTGTTGAGTGATATTGCAGCAGCTGGAAATGTGTGTTTGGAGGCGTATTTCTGGTCGAAGAGGGAACAGAGGTTGTGAGCAGCAGGTTTGCACCCTCTGACAGAGAAATCCAGCAGACAAACATTGACAGTCTCCTTGCCTCAAGATAAATATGCACTTAACAGGAGGACCTCGGGTTGGCTGTGCCGATCCCCGCGAGGGGACTGAGTTGTCCTGCGAGAAATAATCAAGGACAGTGGGTTAGGGTCAGGGCCGAGGGAGCGGGGCGCTGTCGGAGGGTCAGGGCCAAGGGAGCGGGGCGCCGTCGGAGGGTCAGGGCCGAGGGAGCGGGGTGCTGTCGGAGGGTCAGGGCCGAGGGAGCGGGTGCCGTCGGAGGGTCAGGGAGCGGGGCGCTGTCGGAGGGTCAGGGCCGAGGGAGCGGGGCGCTGTCGGAGGGTCAGGGCCGAGGGAGCGGGGCGCCGTCGGAGGGTCAGGGAGCGGGGCGCTGTCGGAGGGTCAGTGTATAATAATCTTCCTTTTTCCCTCTCTCTCTCTCCCTCTCCCCCTCCTTCCTCCTTCCCTGTGTGTGTGTGTGTGCACGCGTGTGTCTGTATCTGTGTGTCTGTGTCTGTGTGTCTGTCACTCCCTTCCTGCTGTTTTCTGATTTGCAGTCGACCCCAGTGTTGTCGAAGATGGGAGACGACAGGCCGTTTGTATGCAGTGCCCCGGGCTGTGGGCAGGTGAGCCCCATCTGACATCCCCAGCCCGAACAACCCCACCGGGAAACAAATCCCAAAAAACCTCGAGGCTGACGCGTGGCCGAATACGCCGCAAACGTCTCCGGAACCCGTATTCCCGGTGGCTGCCTGAGAACGAGCGTGACTCACCTCCTGACGTCCCTTTCTCTCTCTCTCTCTGTCCCTCTCTCCAAACCCTGTAGTTGGCCACCTCCCAACGAGAGAGAGAGTCTAACCATCGCCCCCAACCCCCTGACGTTCAGTGGCGTTACCGTCACTGA
>NW_025975452.1:6060-6888 GCF_021869965.1 Rhincodon typus
CCCCCCCCCCCCCCACCAACTTGCCTAGATGGGGCGCGGCTCCGACAACGCTCGAGAAGCTTGGCACCGTCCGGGGACAGAGCGGCCCACCTCCCCACCCCACCCCACGCCCCCTCCCCACCCAGCTGCACCCCGTCCAGGTGAGTGGGGGGTGTCCCACCCCCCTCACACTCCTGACTCGTGCCTTGTCAATGGTGGGGGGGTGGGGGTGTGGGAACAGGCTTTGTGGTGTGCGGGGGGTGGGGGGTCAGGACGGGAGTTACTCGCTGCAGGATTCCCAGCCTCTGACCTGCTCCTTGTAGCCACGGGATTGATATGGGGCTGGGGGTCCCGGTTCAGTTTCTGCTCAATGGGTAACCCCCCCAGGATGTTGATAGTTGGGGTTGGGGGGGGTGGGGAGCGGATTCAGTGACGATAATGTTATTGAACGTCAAGGGGGGTGGTGGTGGGATGGTTAGACTCTCTCTCTGGTTGGAGACGGGAACCCCCAGGATGTCGATAGTGGAGAGGAGCGAGGGGTTCAGTGATGGTAACGCCTTTGATAGTCAAGGGTGGGGGGGGAGGTGGGGAGCGGTTGCGGGGCAAAGACCTCAAAGCCGAGCAGTGTCCCACCATCCCCCCTTCCCCACTCACTCCCCCACCATAACCTTGCACTGTCCAACGTCTCACCTCCATCTCCCTCTGAAATTTGATCTTCTCCGCATGCAGGATGCCCAGCGCAGACCTCATCTCCTGGCACTTGCGAAGGGCTTCTGAGAGCTGGACCTGCGATGGGAGGGGAGGGGGGGGGGGGGGGGGAATGGCCCAAGGGAGGTGCCAGAAATATTA
>NW_025975452.1:7496-7931 GCF_021869965.1 Rhincodon typus
TGGGGAGCGGATTCAGTGACGATAATGTTATTGAACGTCAAGGGGGGTGGTGGTGGGATGGTTAGACTCTCTCTCTGGTTGGAGACGGGAACCCCCAGGATGTCGATAGTGGAGAGGAGCGAGGGGTTCAGTGATGGTAACGCCTTTGATAGTCAAGGGTGGGGGGGGGGGTGGGGAGCGGTTGCGGGGCAAAGACCTCAAAGCCGAGCAGTGTCCCACCATCCCCCCTTCCCCACTCACTCCCCCACCATAACCTTGCACTGTCCAACGTCTCACCTCCATCTCCCTCTGAAATTTGATCTTCTCCGCATGCAGGATGCCCAGCGCAGACCTCATCTCCTGGCACTTGCGAAGGGCTTCTGAGAGCTGGACCTGCGATGGGGGGGGGGGGGGGGGGGGGGGGGGAATGGCCCAAGGGAGGTGCCAGAAATATTA
>NW_025975453.1:0-7930 GCF_021869965.1 Rhincodon typus
ACGCACACACACACAGACACACACACACATACAGACACACACACACATACAGACACACACACAGACACAGACACACACACACAGACACACACCCACACTCACACACACTCACACACACACAGACACACACACACTCACACACACAGAGACACAGACACACAGACACACACACACTCACACACCCACACACACACACACAGACACACACACACATTCACACACACACAGACACACACACACACACAGACACACAGACACAGACAGACACCCACAGACACACACACACACTCACACACACTCACATGCCACATTTGTTTAACTGGACCCTTCTTAAACTGCAACATAATGTGAAAGCACAGGCTGTGATAAAGAGCCATCTGGATTGCTTTCAGTACAGATTCCAGCATCCGCAGTGATTTGTCCCTTGGAAGTAGAGACGTTGTTTACTGCACTGTTCTGAAGATTCAAAACATTAACTCTGTCTCTCTTTCCCCAGATGCTGCCAGATTCTGCTGAGTTTCTCCAGCATTCTCTTTTTATTTCAAAAACCCAGTGTTTGCAGCATTTTATTTCTGTTCACTGCACAATTGCTCTTCAAAGGTCATGTGTGGAAGCTGAAGCACAAGGAACGGCCTATTAAACTGCAGCCTCACAAGGTCCTGTATCAGCATTGTGGTTGTATCTACATCTCATGGACTACAGCAGTTCATAGAACATAGAACATAGAACACAGAACAGTACAGCACAGTACAGGCCCTTCGGCCCACGATGTTGTGCCGAACTTTTACCCGAAACCTAAGGTCTATCTAACCTCCACCCCTACCTTATACCATCATCCATATGCCTATCTAATAGCCGCTTAAATGCCCCTAATGAGGCCGACTCCACTACCCTCTCCGGCAATGCATTCCACGCCCCGACCACTCTCTGAGTAAAGAACCTACCTCTGACGTCTCCCCTATATCTACCTCCTTTCACTTTAAAACTATGCCCCCTTGTAATAGCTACCTCCACCCTAGGAAAAAGTCTCTGGCTGTCTACTCTATCTATACCTCTGATCATTTTGTACACCTCTATCAAGTCACCTCTCATCCTTTGTCGTTGTAAAGAGAAAAGCCCTAGTTCTCTCAACCTTTCCTCGTAAGACCTTCCCTCCATTCCAGGCAACATCCTGGTAAATCTCCTCTGCACCTTTTCCAACGCTTCCACATCTTTCCTGTAATGAGGTGACCAGAACTGGACACAATACTCCAGATGTGGCCGAACCAGGCTTTTGTATAGCTGGAGCATAACTTCACAGCTCTTGAACCCTATCCCTCTATGAATGAAAGCTAACACACCATACGCCTTCTTAACAACTCTATCCACCTGGGTGGCAGCTTTCAGGGAACTGTGGACATGAACCCCAAGATCCCTCTGCTCCTCCACACTGCCAAGAATCTTTCCGTTAAGCCTGTATTCTGCTTTCAAGTTTGTCCTTCCAAAATGAATCACCTCACACTTTTCAGGGTTAAACTCCATCTGCCACTTCTCAGCCCAGCTCTGCGTCCTATCAATGTCCCTTTGTAACCTAGAACAGCCCTCCACACTGTCCACAACATGACCCTTCGTACCGTCCTCGAACTTGCTAATCCACCCTTCCACTCCTTCATCCAAATCATTTACAAAAATCACAAATAGAAGAGGACCCAGAACAGATCCTTGTGGTATACCACTCGTAACTGAGCACCATATTGAATATTTTCTATAAAAGGTTCAAAAAGGTGGCTCAGCACCACATTCTCCAGGATGGGCCCAGCCAATGACACCCACATCCCATGAACAAGTTAAAAATAAACGCTTATGCCTCTGTTCTACATGAGCCTCCTCTCAAAGTCTCTCTTCACCTCAGCCTGTCAATTGAGTCATAGTCATACAGCACAGAAACAGACCCTCCTGTCCAACCAGTCCATACTGATCATAATCCCAAACTAAACTAGTCCCACCTGCCTGTGCTTCACCCATATCCCCCCAAACATTTCTTATTCATGTACTTATCTAAATGGTCTTTTAAATGATGTAACTTTACCCACAACAACACATGAATCACACTCTGGGTAAAACAAATTGCCCCTCATGTCCTTTCTAATCTTTCTCCTCTCGACACAAAAATATGCCCCCAGTCATGGAATCCCCCACCCAAAGGAAAAGACACCCGCCATTCACCATATCTATACTCCTCATGATTTTATAAACCTCTAAATGGTCACCTCTCAACCTCCTACACTCCACTCTATCAAGGTCAAATGCATCCTTGATGTCAAATGCAGTGCCTCTCACCTTACCTCTGGAATTTAGTTCTTTTGTCCATGTCTGAACCAAGGCTATAATAGGGTCAGGAGCTATGTGGCCCTGGTGGAATCCAAACATTATGTTGAGGCAGTACAGGGCATTGGTGAGGCCTCTCGTGCAGTACTGTGTCTAGTTCTGGTTGCCCTGTTATAGGAAGGATATTATTAAGCTGGAGAGGGTTCAGAAGAGATTTATCAAGATGTTGCTGAGACTGGAGTGTTTGAGTTATAGGAGAGGCTGAATAGGCTGGGACCTTTTTTGAGAAGTGACCTTTTGAGCTTTCTAAAATATATCTTTCTGTTCCTTTCTCCCTCTGGTGTTTTCTGGCTTCCCCCTTTAAATGTGTCAACACTGTTCACCTGGACCACTCCCTGTGGGAGGAAGCTCCACTTTTTCCCCACTCTTTGGGGAAAGAATTTTCTCCTTAATTCTCTGAGTGGATTTATTAGGAACCCTCTCAGTCTGACAGCTCCTTAGTTTTGGTCTCTCCTGACAATAATGGATCTTCATCTACCCTCTCTGTGGTTTGAAAGTTCTCTATCAGGTCATTGCTCTCAATCCTCTATTTTCTAGAGGAAAGACCCCCAGCCTGTTAGTGGTATGTTATTGTGCAGCGGAACTGTACAGCTGTGACACAGCTGCTTTTTCTCAGTTTGGTTAAGTCTGAGCGTGCCAGGGGTCCTGTGCTCAAGTTGAGCCGTCTCTGGCCCACTCTGAGTGGCTGGGGTGAGATTTAAAAGCAACAATATTGGCATATATTCTTAACGTTCACCCTCCCCCACCCCCCAACCCCACTATTTCCTTTGATCCTGTGTGTTCTAGTTCAAAGCCACCCCACATCCTTGGAATAAATTTCCAAAGCATCGGGCTGGGGTAGGGGGAGGGGGATGATGTAGGGTGCATGATTTTTTTTTTAGGCATCCAAGGAATGAGAATCTGCCGGAGGCCATTCAGAGCTTAAGAGGTTTGAAGCAAGCTTGCTCCCAACTGCTGACCCAGAGGAAAACAGGCCTGGGATCACTTTGCAGAGAGAAATTGAAAATGAAAATTGCTCAGAGCAGAAACCAGCTCCACCAGGGCAGAGGGCAGCTGCCCTCAGAACACATTCCACACATCTGTGCTGCATTAGGGACTGCACATCCTGGCTGAGGTTAACTGCCTAGTACCAATGACACTGTCTCAGAATAGGGGCCACTTTAGGTCTGACATGAGGATGAATTTATTTACTCAGGGGGTGGCGGCTCTTTGGAAGTCACCTATCTCAGAGGGTTGTGGGGGCTCAGTCACTGTGTTTCACTAAGACAGAGGTGGATAAGCTTCTTGATGTTAAAAGATATTGAGGGATAAGGGGATAGTGTGGGAAACAGCGTGGAAATAGATGAGCAGCCATGAGAGTAGATCAAAGGGTTGAACAGCCTCTTTCTGCCCCTATTTCCTACCTTATTATATCCTTGTCTCTCTGCCTCTTTGGATTTCGCCGTCTGTCTCTTTTGCTCTCTCTCTCTCTGTCATTCTCTCCGTCCCATTCTCTATCTTTTTTCACGCTCTCAACTCTTTTTCTCTATGTATGTCTTTGTTTGTCGAGTTTTCTGTCTCTCCATCTCTACACAATTCTCTCTCTCTTATTATCTCTCAATTTCTCTCTCTCTCTCCATTTTCCCCTAGCTAATTCTGTTTGTATCCCCTGGATCCCTGTCAGACCACCCTATCCTTCTATTCCTTTCTCCCCTTAAATACATTGACACTATTGTCCTAGACCACTTTGTGTGGGAGCTTTTGGGACATTTCTGGGTTTTCTAATCTTGGTCCCTTCCCAACCCGCCATGCCATGCACCTTGCTGAAGGAGGACAGACTCCTCAGGCTTCTACAACAGGCCCATACAGGCCCACAGCGTGGGGTAGTGAGGGTCAGAGGGTGTGGTGGAAAGTCACCAGGCAGAGGGTGAGGGTAGGGATGGGGGGGTGGTGGGAGATGAGGATGAGGGTGGGTGGGGTGAGGACAGAGATGGAGGTGATGGCAGTAGTGGGAGTCAGGCTGAGGGTGCAGAGGACAGTCTGGGATTTGGTCTGGCCCCATCCTCAGACACTGATCACTTGAAGTTGACACTGGAGGAAGGAAAGGTCTGTCGATCCCGACGCTCCCTGCCCATGGATAGGAGACTGGAAACAGCCGGAGTGGTGGGAAATCACCCTCTCTGCCTCAGCCTGCCAAGATGTGGGTATTGGAATTATCCAGGGATTTCTACTGCCATGGATCCAGCCTGCAAGTGGGGGGCTGTTGTGATAAGTGATGCCAAGCCAAGCCGAATCTCACTGTGTGGGTAGCTAACGTTCTTTAGGTGACGGACGGGGATGAGAGAGAAATTTCAGTGGAGGATGAGGATAAGAGGAGGAATGGGGAAGGGGAGGACAAACAAGAAGTGAACAATAGTCAGGAAGAATGAAACATTCTGTCAGCCCTTCCCAAGGTTCATGTGAAAATGTTGGAGAATCTCTGTCGACAGGGACGGAAAATATGAATCAGGCACAATGTGTTTCTGTGAGTCACAGCTCAGTCAAACCACATGTTCCTGATTCATAAGCGCACTCATCTCTGAGGAACTGCAAGAGAGAGAGAGGAGGGCCCTGAGTGGAGACGACAAAAGGGTGTGGTTGGCATCTGAGTTACCACATCACCAAATGGATCGAGACCCCCAACTGGAGTGTGGGGTGCGAGGGGAGCAGGGCAGCATGCTGCTGAGAGCTTTATAAAGTCTAAACCTTTACTGCCAGCTGAGAACTGCTGACTTTGTGGGAATTTGAGCACAGTAAGATCCCATAGAGATTAATCCAGTTACTTTTAGGACGGCGCTGCCCGAGCAGGTGATGTTCAGCCAAGACACTGACCGACCTTTGAGTCAGAGAGAAGCCCTACAGTGTGTGGGGGGAAACGGGTCATTCGGCCAACCGAGTCCACACACCAACCGGGCAGCATGGTGGCTCAGTGGTTAGCACTGCCACCTCACAGCGCCAGGGACCCGGGTTCGATTCCAGCCTCGGGCGACTATCTGTGTGGGAGTTTGCACATTCTCCCTGTGTCTGTGTGGGTTTCCTCCGGGTGCTCCGGTTTCCTCCCACAGTCCAAAGATGTGCAGGTTAGGGTGGATTGGCCATGCTAAATTGTCCCATAGTGCCCAGGGATGTGCAGATAAGGGTGGGTTGGCCATGCTAAATTACTCATAGCGTTCAGAGGTGGGTTCTTTACTCAGAGTGGTCGGGGCGTGGAATGCATTGCCAGAGAGGGTAGTGGAGTTGGCCTCATTCGGGGCATTTAAGCGTCTACTAGATAGGCATATGGATGATAGTATAAGGTAGGGGTGGAGGTTAGATAGACCTTAGGATTAGGGTAAAGTTTGACACAACATCGTGGGCCGAAGGGCCTGTACTGTGCTGTTCTATGTTCAGGGACGTGGGATTAGGTGGGGTTATAGGGGGATGGGGATGGTTCTGGGTGGGATGCTCTGAGGGTCGGTGTGGACTTGTTGGGCCGAAGGGCCTGTTTCCACACTGTAGGGATTCTGTGATCTATGACCAACCCTGGCATGTGATCTCTCTCTTTTTGATCTTTTATTCTGAGGGCGATTAGTTCCCATTCCAGTTTGATTAGGTTCTGACAAGGCTGAGGAGTGCAGTGTGTGGTCTGCCGAAGCGATGAGGCTCGGAGGTTAGGGTAGGCGAGCACTATGGAAGTTCCTGTGTTCTCCCTCTGGCACCCTCCCCTGTAAAAAGCCTCTTGACGTTTTCGGTTATTTTCCCAGCTGGGAACTTGAAACCGGGGCTGGGGAGCGATGTCCCAACAATCTTCAGAGCCAATGAAGCACCTTTGAAGTGCGTTCGCAGTCCTGTTATCAGGGTGCATGGCAGCCAATTTGTGTACAGCAAGCTCCCTCACACAGCAGCATGGCAATGTGCAAATGTTTTTGGTGACATAAACAGAAAATGCTGGCGAAACTCGGCAGGTCTGGCAGCATCTGTGGAGGGAGAAGCAGCGATAATGTTCTGAGTCCCATGTGACTCCTCTTTGGAAGTGAATGGGACTGGTCATATATTTCATATCTCCATCCTCCGCTTTTATTTTCTCTGTATTTAGAAATGTTGATCGAGGGATAGATGTTGGCCTCAGGACCCCGGCAAGATCTTCCCTGCTTTGAAATAGAATCATAGAAGGGTGGAAACAGGCCCTTCGGCCCAACAAGTCCATACTGACCCTCAGAACGTCCCACCCAGACCCATTCCCCTATAACTCACCTAATCTACACATGCCTGAACACTACGGGCAATTTAGCATGGCCAATAGCAACTCCACCCTTGAGAGGCAGCTGAAGCCTAGTTTTAACGTCTTATCCGAAAGCATTCTGATAGTGCGGCTCTCCTACAATACAGGGGCTGGGAGATCCGAGCCAAATTATGAGACGTGGATTAAGGATTTAAACACAGGACCATCCGACTCAGAGAGGAGACAGAGCTGGCCACTGAGACCTGGCTCTGATACCCAGGGCCAACAAACAGGATTTGATTCCCCTGTCATCACCACAACCCAGTCACTATCCCTGACCCCTGGTGGAAAGTCTGTGCACAGATAGATATCAGGATCCTGGCATGTGATGCCTTCCTTGGTCAAATAGAGAGAAGCCACTCACTACTGGCAGCCCGAGAGAAATGCTTCAATGCGAGTGGGAACTTTCCCCAGCTTCTTCTAACTTGGAATAAGATGCAAGATTTAAAGATCTAGGACAGAGGGTAGTGATTGGAACGAGGTCAGCCGGGATGATCATATTGAATATGAGTTCCCTGATTGGGGCTGTTAACCTGGTCCAATCAGGGAGCCCTGGCTGACAGATATAAACAGGAGTGTCCAGGGTTCTGCTCAGTCTAGTACTCAGCTCTGTGCTAGCTGAGCCAGTGTTTTGTACTATGCCAAGGGTGACTTGGTAACAGGATATTGGCCTTTGTGGAGTTATTTCACAGAGGCTAGGAGAAAGTTAATCACAAATGCAGGGCCCAGCTTAGATTGGGATGCAGGAATGGGAAAGTGTGAGGAATTGCAATAAGCAATGGGCTGGTGGGTAGACACTAGCAGAGACCGGTCAGGCTGAATGGCCTGTTGTTGATTTCTGAACTGTAATTCTTTCAAAAAGCCAGGAGTGGTGGGCATATGGAACAGCCTGGGATGGAGAGGGGTCATATCTCAGATTGTTCACCTTTCACCTCTGGGCTGTGTGTCATGGGATTCAGATACAGCCCACACACGTCTGATGAAAGTCCCCACTGTTTGCAAGCTGCCATCCACTCCCGGTCAGATGCCTGTACTCTTTCAGCAAAGCTTAGAATCATGATCGGCATCCAAAATAAAAGGAAGGAAACAATATGGCATTTTACAGATGGACTTGTTTCCCAGGATGTACAGAAATTGTTCTGAAATCATTGCCACCATTTTGTTCCGCCACTGACCAATTGTTCCAGTAAGGACTGATATGTGAGAGTTTAACAACGCTGCGTGTCCTGGCACGAACTCTGTGTGTGTGTGTGTGTATGTGTGTGTGTGTGTGTGTGTGTGTGT
>NW_025975454.1:0-567 GCF_021869965.1 Rhincodon typus
TTGGCCTGCTGTGTTCATCCAGCCCTGCACCTTGTTGTCTCGGATTCTCCAGCATCTGCAGTTCCTACTATCTCTGATTCAATGGAACTAGCCACTGGGTTAATGTAAACATTGACTGCTGTACTTCTCAATTACAGAGATCAGAAGGGACCAGGTCTGGATCACAAAGGCCAGGTCTGGGAACACAGGGATCAGGAATGTGTCACAGGGATCAAAACTGGGTCACAGGGATCAAGACTGGGTCAAAGGGATTGGGAGAGACCAGCATGGTGACATTAGGATCAGGAATGGGTCACATAGAAACATTGAATCCCTACAGTGTGGAAGCAGGCCGTTCGGCCCATCGAGTCCACAATGACCCTAGATCATTAGGGATTGGGATTGGATCACAGGGATCAGGAGGGAGCAGCACTGGTCATGGGAATCAGGAAAGATCAGGGCTGCGTCACGTGCATCATTAGATACCAGGGCTGGATTACTGGGATCAGGAGGGTTCAGAACTGTGTCAGGGGATAAGGACAGACCAGGACTGGGCCAAAGGGATCAGGAGGAATCAGATCTGAGTCA
>NW_025975454.1:577-7930 GCF_021869965.1 Rhincodon typus
TCTCTGCAACTCCCTCCAATTCCATCCTGTTGGATGAGGGAAGACGCTTCCTATCTATTTTTACTATGAGGAGCATCTGTCCACCCTGAGAGTGGTGACCCTGTGGGATTCTGAGCCATAGAATGTGGTAGAGGCCTAAACATTGAATGATTTCAAGGAGTTAGATATAGTTCTTAGGACTAAAGAGATCAAAAGGTATGGGGAGAAAGTGGGAACAAGGTACAGCGTTGAATGATCAGCCACAATCATATTGAATGGTGGAGTAAGCTTGAAAAGTTGAATGGACTACTCCTGCTTTATTTATGATGTTTCTATGATTCCCCACAGCTCCTGATCATACAATGGCTTTCTCTGGAATGACAACGGAATGAGTTCCTCGGTAAAGGATGGCTTTGGGAAGCAGATTCAGGAGCAGCGATTCAACTGGGAAAGGGAGTGCAGTGAACAAGCGGCTCATATGAAGCTTCCAAGAGCCTAGACATTCCTTCAGAGTTGAGCACCTTGAGAAACTGCTCAGAACATTGCAGTAGAAAGTGTATTGATCATCTAACATAGGCAGGATCGGGTTTTCTCAAAACTTTTCCAGAAAGCAAAGCTGTGTCGAAATTGTGAGCCTTCACTGGGCGATCCAATGAAAGCCGTTTTACAGGAGGACTGCATTTTCCTGGGAAGGATTCACATTGGAAAAGAATTTCCATGCTCCCCAATTGTTGATACTAAAGTGACAATAACTTTGAAAGGCATCACTGTGACTTGAGATGGGATGCCAAGTATTAACTATTTGAGAAACCATCAGATATAGGACATCTTTAAAACCCTTTCTTATTCCTGCCTGTCAATCCCACAGGGACTGGATTATTCAATGCATTCAGCACTGAACTTTGATCTCTTGGCCGTCAGGTCAGTTCCAGCAGAGGCTAATGGGAGATCCCCTTGCTAAGTGGGGAGCTCCGAAAGAGCTGGTGAGAAAGGTGCACAACTTGACAGTCAGAAAGAGAAAAGGCCAAAAATAACTGGAAATATCAAATTGCTGTTTGAACAGGACCTCTTCTGAGTTTGTTTCTGCCTAACTCTGTGGCTATATTTGTCCTGGGGATGTTTGATGGGGACAGTGTAGAGGAGCTTTACTTTGTATTTAGCCCTGTTCTGTCACTGTCCTTGAGTGTTTGTTGGGGAATATGTAGAGGGAGCGTCTCTCTGAATCTAACCCTTTCCTGCCCCTGTCTTGGGAGTGATTGACGGGAACAGTGTAGAAGGTGCCTTACTCTTTATCATTGTCTGTGTTTTGGACACTTTGTCCAGTTTTTCTATTGAAAACACTTTACCCAAGCTCTCTAATTGATGGGGGGGGCGCGGTAAAAGGACACAGAATTCAGTTTGTGGTTCAACTCAATTTTATTAACAATGTATTCCTTTTTAAAAAAAACACACTATGTGAGCATTTCCCAATTTTCTACAATATTTACTAACTATCTAGTTCTGGCCATCTGAGAAAGGGTATTACCCTTCAGTATTATTGTCAAAATGTTGTCAGGGCTGGTAGCCTTTGCAGTATCCAATGTGTCCAACTGTTCCTTGATATCATGTGGAGTGAGTCGAATTGGCTGAAGACTGGTATCTGTAATGCTGGGGACCACTGGAGGAGGCTGAGATGGATCATCCACTCGGCACTTTTGGCTGAAGATTGCTGCGAAAGCTTCAGCCTCATCTTTTGCACTGATGTGCTGGGCTCTTCCATCATTGAGGATGGGGATATTTGTGGAGCCTCCTCCTCCTCCAGTGAGTTGTTTAATTGTCCACCACCATTCACAGAGTGTTGCAGGACTGCAGAGCTTAGATCTGATCTGTTGGTTGTGGGATTGTTTAGCTCTGTCTATCACTAGCTGCTTTCGCTGTTTAGCGTGCAAATAGTCCTGTTTGGTAACTTCACCAGGCTGATACCTCATCTTCAGGTATGCCTGGTGCAGCTCCTGGCATGCCCTCCTTCACCCTTCATTGAACCTCATTACAGCGTTGGTTCAAATATGGACAAAAGAGCTGAATTCCAGAGGTGAGGTGAGAGTGACAGCCTTTGATATCAAGGCTGCATTCGACTGAGTGTGGCATCAAGGAGCCCTAGCAAAACTGGAATCAATGAGTATCAGGTGGCAAATGCTCTGGTAGTTGGAGTCATACCTGACACATAGGAAGATGGTTGTGGTTGTTGAAAGTCAATTTTCTCAGCTCCAGGACACCTCTGCAGGAGTTCCTCAGGGTAGTGTCCTAGGCCCAACCATCTTCAGCTGCTTCATCAATGATCTTCCCTCCATCATAAGGTCAGAAGTGGGGACGTTTGCTGATGATTGCATAATGTTCAACACCTCAGATACTGAAGCAGTCCGTGTTCAAATGCAACAAGATCTGGACAATATCCAGGCTTGGGCTGACAAGTTGCAAGTGACATTCATGCCACACAAATGCCAGGCTATAACCATCACCAATAAGAGACAATCTAACCACTGTCCCCTGACATTCAATGGTGTTACTGTCACTGAATCCTCCACTATCAACATCTTGGGGGTTATCATTGACCAGAAACTCAACTGGACTCACCACATTAATACAGTGGCTACAAGACCAGGTCAGAAGCTAGGAATACTGTGGCGAGTAACTCACTTCCTGACTCCTCAAATCCTGTCCACCATCTACAAGGCATAAGTAAGGAGTGTGATGGAATACTCCCCACTTGACTGGATGAGTGCAGCCCCAACAACACTCAAGAAGCTTGACACCATGCAGGACAAAGCAGCCCGCTTGATTGGCACTGCATCCACAAGCATTCACTCCCTGCACCACCGATGCTCAGCAGCAGCAGTGTGTACTATCTACAAGATGCACTGCAGAAATTCACCAAAGATCCTCAGACAGCACCTTCCAAACACACGACCACTTCCATCTAGAAGCGCAAAGACAGCAGATACATGGGAACGCCACAACCTGCAAGTTCCCCTGCAAGCTACACACCATCCTGACTTGGAAATATATTGCGATTCCTTCACTGACGCTGGGTCAAAATCCTAGAATTCCCTCCCTAATAGCATTGTGGGTCAACTCTCAGCAGGAGGACTACAGCGGTTTGAGAAAGCAGCTCACCACCACCTTCTCAAGGGCAACTAGGGATGGGCAAGAAATGCTGGCCGGCCAGCGACACCCACATCCCACAAAATGAATAGAAATAAAAATCCACGTATTGGAGCTGGGCCATTAGGATCTCCTGCCTTGCTGACATAGGGCTGGCTCTCTTCAATAAAGGTGGGCCTCACAGGTCAGGGCTTTCCTGCGTTGCTTCAGAATAGAATCAAATGGAATGGAATAGAATAGAATACTCAGTGAGTATTGTGAAAAGTTTATACGTTGCCAATTACAGTGCCGACTTAGATACAAAAGTACCTGGGCACAGCTTCTTCAGCTACAAGATTTTAGAGAGTACAGAAGTAAAATGTCCAGCATTACAGAAAAGGATTCAGTACAACAGACCAAGTTGGCACCTAGCTTCCAGTTCACACTGGGCCCTGGCTCCATACGGCACCAGTGACACACCACGGCAAGAGGCCACGGCAGGAGGCTGGGCGGCCGCTATAGGAGGTCACTGTGCCAGGCTGGGAATCGTCGCTCACTGGAGGCTGGGAATCGTCGCTCGCTGGAGGCTGGGAATCACCTCATCCCATGACCAACCCTCCCTCTCATCCCCACCTCCTTTACCTGTCCATCTTCTCTCCCAACTGTCCGCTCCTCCCACTTCACTGACCAATCCTCACTACTGCCTACCTGCACTCACCTATCACCATCCCACCTACCTTCCCCAGCCCCATCCCTCCTCTCTCTATTTATTTCCCAGCTCCCTTCCCACTCCCCCATTTCTGAAGAAGGGTCCCGACCCGAAACATCAGCTTTCCTGCTCCTTTGATGCTGCCTGGCCTGCTGTGTTCCTCTAGCTCCACACTGTGTTATCTCAGCTTACCCTCTCCTGCCACAGGAAGGAGGGTATTGACCCTGGGAGGAAGCTGGGGCCCAGAAGAATTTGTTTGTATCAGAAATGGTACATTATATTTTAGAGCTATGCACAGAAAACACTAGTTTATGTGTATGTTATTCCCAGCACTTTAACATGTCCATTGCAGCTCTCTCTACAGCTTTGTTTCCTTTTCAGAGTCCACATCCAGGAGTAAGCAATCAAGCATAGTGAGCATCAATTGCAATCAGACTCACATAATAAAACACAGAATGATTTAACTATAAATCTGTACTCATTAATCATAGGTTGGCATGAGCTGGTGAGTATGAAACAGGGGACATTTGCAATGGGTCTTGCATTCCTCACTCACTGCTTACTGTGCTGCCTGTTCCTGGGCTACAGCTACACCAGCATTGACACCTCCTCGAGCAACAACCCTGACTTCTTCACAAACCAGAATAGAGGGTTGGCCAATACAGATCTCACACTGCTATTACAAGGCAGCACTTGCAACAGATGCCATCGGGGGGTGATCTGGAGACTTCCAGCAGTGACCACTGGGGGTGATCTGGAGCAGGAACCCATTGCTGAGTCCTGATGGCCCACGTGGTGCGCTGTGCCACGAAAGGCTTGACTGTCACATCTGGAACTCAGGGTCCATAACGCTGAGGACTGTCGTGCCTGGAACTGGGAGTGCCCAATGCTGAGGACTGCAGCTTACTGTGGTAATGACGTTCCCAGCTGCTCCACCATCACGGGCTGAAGAGGGTTTTTACAACATCTCGTATATCCCGAGCGTATGTTACACCACCTGGATATCTGCCAAGTAACAAGTTACAGCTGTGCTTCACACACACACACACAAAAAAGAAAATTGCACTTAATTTATCAAAATGATTTTAATATTATCCCTCAGCTGAAGAAGTTTGGAGAGTGAAGTGAGGAGCAGGTTTCCAGTCTCAAAGAGACTGAGAAAAATCACAGGGTTTTGATAATGAAGGCTGTTTCAGAACATCCCCACAGGTTAGACAATGACAAACTCCATCCTGTCAGCAAGGATTTCCCGATTGGAACTGTGGAATATCGTAGGTGCTAATGCAGTGCTAGAGAGGAGGGGGGAAGGTGGGGGTCTGACAGAACTTGAGACCAAGCCACATAAAGAGATGTACCACATAAAGAGGATAGATGATCAGAGGATTGATCAAACTGGGAGATCGAAGGAAAGCCAGGTGGGGAGCTCTGGGAAGGGCGCTCCACAGAGAATTCCCGATAATTCCAATGGGAATTCCAGAGCTTAGAGTTTCAGGCCCTGGCAGCTAAAGGTACAGGCATCAAAGCTGCACGAGAGGTTTGCATGGCTGGAAGAAGTTAGAGGGACAGGGAGGACTGAGCCCATGCAGGAGTCCGTGAATATGAGAATGAATTTTTGCAAATTGAGACTTTGGTCTAACTTGTTATAAACCAGCTCACAGAGTGTCACCAATCAGACACCACAAGGCCAATCTCACAATTAATTTACAGTGTAACAGTTCATGAGTTGTCCCCTGTTGTGAGGACAATTCAAATGAGAGCCAATCCTTCCAGTGTAAGCCAGCACACACTATCAGTTCAAAGGTAAACTTACCGTCCTACAGTTAGGTTCCCTCACTACTGTATTGTGATGGTGGTGAAGAGTTTTGGTCTGGCAGACATAAGCAAGACAACCTCAAATCATTTCAAACCAACTCTTAGGTCAACAAACTGATGTCAATTTAAATAAAGGCACTCGGGGCCACAGTACATTGCAGCTTGGCCCTCCATCTCCCATTTTACAGGAAGCTTTACATTGTATCTTACCTGTGTTGCCCCGATCCTTGGTGTGTTTGATGGGGACAGCATAGGAGCAGCTTTATATTGTTACTAACCCTGTGCTGTCCCTGTCCTGGCAGTAATTGATGGGGACAGTGTAGAAAGAGCTTTACCCTGTAACTAACCATATCCTGTCCCTGTCCTGGGAGTGTTTGGTAGAGACAGTGTAGAGGGAACTTTTACTTACGCGTACTGTGTGCCGTCCCTGCTTTTACTTTCATTTTACTTTGAGTTTAAAAAGGTAGAGACTGCTTTACTCTGTACTTAATCCTCTTTTGCTACTGTCTTGGGAGTATTTGATGGGGACAGTGTCAAGAAAGGTTCACCTTCAGTTTACAGCAGTAGATGGGGCTTTACTCTGCTGCTGTTGGAAGCTGGAGCTTGGAGTCTCACATGTTGCTAATGCTGCTCCTGATTGGGGCCTAGAGCCTGGGGCCTTTCCTGCTGCTGACTGGGGACGAGACTCTCTGTTGCTGCTATTGAGTGGGCTCCTCCACATTAAGGTACTGTTTTGGGGCCTGGGGATTGGGTGTCAGTTCCTGCCGAAAGCTTGGGAACTGAGAGTAGTGTCGCCTGAAGAATTGGACCAGCGAGCATTGCTGGACTGGACTTTCTGCTGTTTGGAAAAAGGGGGTGGTGGAGGTCCCTTTGGGGGATGGTATGACCATCAACGTCAACAACTGCGATGGAACCCAGCTGCACCTACATGGTAGGGGAGGACACCTGTGCCCCCTGAACCTCCAGGGTCCTCATCACCCTCTGCCCTGGTAACTAAGGGGTGAAGTGTTACACCCATCCTGAATAGACCATTGGCACCTGTCGAGTGGCCTTGGCAGTGGGTGGTCAGTGCCCCTACCATCGTCACTGCGTCTAAAATGTAAGGGAAGGCAGTGTTCTTTCTGAAGGCTGAGCAGGTGGGACACCTTACCCTGGAGAAGAGACTCATTCTGGGGAGGACATTCCTAACCTTTGCCCCACTGAAGCTCAGACGGTCATTCTGTCAAACATACCGCCTGATAATATTTCATAGGGGCCGGTATCTTGTCACGTAGTCACCATTTATTTACATGTGGAGAGTCCTCGAAACTGATCCAGTTCTTGCAGAGCCAGATCTCAGAGTGAGCAGAACCTCTGACACAACTGTGGGTGTGTGGGTGGGTGTGTGTGTGTAAGTGAGTGGTGTGTGGGTGTGTGGGTGTGTGGGTGGGTGGGTGGGTGGGGTGTGTGTGTAGGTGTGTGGGGTGTGTGGGTGGGTGTGTGTGTGGGGGGGGGGGGGGTGTGTGTGTGTAAGTGAGTGGTGTGCGTGGGTGTGTGGGTGTGTGTGTGTGAGTGAGTGGTGTGTGTGTGTATAAGTGAGTGGTGTGTGTGTGTGTAAGTGTGTGTGTGGGTGGGTGTGTGTGTGCAAGTGAGTGGTGTGTGTGGGTGGGTGTGTGTGTGTGTAAGTGGGTGGGTGTGTGTGTGTACGTGAGTGGTGTGTGTGGGTGGGTGGGTGTGTGTGTGCAAGTGAGTGG
>NW_025975455.1:0-7930 GCF_021869965.1 Rhincodon typus
ACCTTGTTGTCTCGGATTCTCCAGCATCTGCAGTTCCTACTATCTCTATAGATCAGAACTGCTGCTTTAGTTAAGCAAAATTAACCAATTCATCAATCATGTCTTGAGCAATGGAATGCAAATTTCTGGGAGGAAGTGTTAGCCGTGTTGTTTAAATTTCATTCTCCCATGAAGGTCTGCAAGGAGGAGGAATCAAGTTTCAGGCAGTCGCTGACGTCTGACAAATCCACAAGTATTAGTCCTGTGGTGCAGGGTAACTGTAAATGCCCTTCTCCTGGTTATTTGCCAGGTGGATGTGCCAGGCTTGTAGCAGATTGATGGGCATGACCGACCAGGATATGGTAGCTGCTGATGATCCTGGCAACCCCCTTTTCATGAGGTGACACCGAAAGTATGGCTGTAATGGGAATATTTCTGAAGTACTCGCTTGTCTTAGTAGCTGTCAGTGCTCCCTTTGGCAGCTTCAGTCTGCAGATCTGGGTGTACTGGTGCTGACCTGTTTTGAAGAAGGGTCAAGACCTGAAACATTAACTCTAATTTCTCTCCACAGGTGCTGTCAGGCCTGCTGAGTTTTTCCAGCAATTTCTGTTTTTGGTTCTGATTTCCAGCATCCGCAATTCTTTCAGATTTTCTTTGGATCCAAAATCCTGTGCACCAGGAGGAATTTCCATACTCCCTATTTGCATTTGCTAATGGAGTAGCAGATTACCCTCCATATATTTTCCTTCAAAGCCATTGTGCTGATGTGGGCTTTGCAAACATTTTGTTTGCATTTCAAAGATTTAGGAATGTCGAAGGCACAGTGGGGCAAATGGCTGTTTTTCCACTGCCAGAACTGCCTGATGATGAACCATTTTCTATAATGTAAAGTGATTTAATGTGGTAAAATTCAGCTCAGTTATCCTGTTGGGATCACTTGGCTTTAGGGTATTAATTGGGTACAGCAAGTGAAAAAGTCTAGGCACTCTCTCTTCAGGTGATGTATTGAGCTAAGAATATGCACTGCCTTGTTCCTTTTTCAAAAAGCCGACCATCATAAATCAAATAGTGCTATTTGATAAACATAAGTTTCATACCTAAGTTATTAATTATTCACCCAGAAATCTGAAAAACTCAAAGGGTTTAAAACATTCATCCAAACAAAACAAGCTGATGCATGACTTGGGACTGTTGTTTATCTATTACTGATAGGAATCTTGCTCACATTTATTTTGAAGGATATTTATGAGACTGGTACCTATTACTTTGCCTGAAGCATTTTGACTGAAATTTTAGAAAGAAGGAAAAATCTTTGAGATTTTGCTATCATAAAAAGAGTCTTTGCTGTAATTCTAAGCCACTGTCTTTGGCTGTCCCTCAATTTGTGGATGACATCCTTTGCAACTGAGATTCAACCTGCAAATCTTTGGGGGTGGAATGACTTTACAATGTAACTTTGCACCTATTGCTGTTCCGCAAAAAACTACATCTTGTTGTTCGGACATGTGCCTCTTCTTGTTATGATAAATGTGTGTTTCATCCCTGACCAAATAGGCCTTTAGACCCAAAATATAATGGAGGATTAGTGGCAGCACTCTACCACAAGCTGCTGGTGGTTGGTTCCACTGGTTAGGACAACTCCCAACCTGAAGTGAATTTCTCTCCCTGCCTGAAGGGTGAGATGTAGTTAACACTTTATCTAATCAGATTTATCTGCCACTGTTCTGTCCTCTTATATATTTTGTCCAACGTGTTTTGTGGCTCTTGGGCTGCCTCTTCAGAAACAATTGCCATCTCTAACAGGCATCATCTTCAGGTTTATCCAATTTACATTGAACTTCTGAATCAATTCTATAATTTGTGATGGTGGTGGTTGTTGTATACGATAATAGCCCTGATAATGTTCATGCTACATTGAGCTTCACCCATTCTTGGTGGATGGATGTCTCACATAATTTGTAGGTGGAGACATGGAGTTTTACATTCATAAGGAACAGATGTTTTCTAGGCAGCTCCCTAGAGTCCCAATAAATACACCTGACAAGTATGTAGCGGTACACTGTTTAATTTGTAAAGAATCTATTCTGACATGCCCTCGGCCACTGATCATTAGACAAGGCCTAGACAAACTTTAGAGAAAGGAGGGTTTATGGCAGTGAACTACCTTAAACAACCCTTACTTTGAATGACATACTGGCAGAGGTGGGGCAATCAGGGAAATAAATACCATGGTGTTCACAATACTGTTCACTATGGCATTTCATTTAGCATTTCCTGCCATAGTTTTCTGACAGCATTCATCCTGTAGAACTACCTCTGCTTAAAGAAAACTTGCATTTTTATTAAATTTAGCTCTTTGAAAATAAAATGCTTTTCTTTCTTGGTATCTCTGTGTTCCAGATTCTGTTGATTGTTCTGTGGCTCCTATAACGTCCATTTCTAATATTGTGGGTCATTTGATACAAATATGAAGTTTGTAAGATGTTCTGTTTTAGGACTGTCTCTTTAATCCTTGGTCAAATGGAGAATGAAGTGGGGATCAGGAGGGGTGATGTGACCTGCTCTGAATTGTGCCCAACAACAAGTTTGGATGGGAGAGATAGTAGGAACTGCAGATGCTAGAGAATCCGAGACAACGAGGTGCAGGGCTGGATGAACACAGCAGGCCAAGCAGCATCACAGGGACAAGTTTGGATGGCTTGGTTAACAAAGGTTAAAGATTACCAGGTTACTTCACTGTAGTGATGTTCATATCTATAGGCATTGGAAGACCCCGAAGCACTTGTGATAGCTCTGAGAAGAGTGTTCATCTGCAGATCCCATAGGAAGATAGGAATATTGGGTTTTGTAAACAGCTGTGCTTTAAATTGTCTTTTTTTATTCCAATATAGAGTGGAGTTTGGGGTTTGGAAGATAGCTAATTAGCATTTTAACCTGGCTATGACACCTATATAATTCACATTGTTTTGGAAATGGGCTTTGAGAAGAGAAGAATCCATACGAAGTCATTGTTGTATCAGTTTAGAGGATGTTCACACATACTCCCAGAAACTTAGACGGGTCAGTCTACAAGTGAGAGAGACCTGGTTGGTTTAGACATAACCTATCCCACTAGGCTAGTCCTGTAATTCCTGACAAATTCCTTGGTTACCTTTATTGTCATGCCACAATTCTGTCTACTTCGAACTACTTCTAAAATTTTCTAACGCTGTATTTTCACTTAAGGCCGAAAATATACCATATGGGTTTATGGTCAGCATGGACTAGTTGGACCGAAAGGTCTGCTTCTGTGTTGTATAAACCTATGACTCTAAATAAACTCCTACCATTTGGCCTAATTCAAGTTGAAGGGAAGGGTGCATTTCAAGAAGGAGTTAGATTTAGTTCTTAGGTCTAAATGGATCAAAGGGTATGGGGAGAAAGTGGAAATAGCGTACTGAGTTGGATGATCGGCCATGATAATATTGAATGGCAGAGCACACTCAGGGGCCAAATGGACTACTCCTGCTATAACAAGGTGTAGAGCTGGATGAACACAGCAGGCCAAGCAGCATCAGAGGAGCAGGAAGGCTGACGTTTCAGGCCTAGACCCTTCTTCAGAAATGGTCGAGCAGTTTCAAGGCCGAAGAGATTACGAGAGAGTTGCAGTGGGAGACAGATTCACTGAGGCTTTTCCGGAGGGAGGAGGGTAACTTCTTCAGGGTAGGCATCCTTAGAAGAGGCTTCGCAGGGGAGTTAAAATTGTTTCAAAGATAGTAGGAACTGCAGATGTTGGAGAATCTGAGATAACAAGGTGTAGAGCTGGATGAACACAGCAGGCCAAGCAGCATCAGAGAAGCATGAAGGCTGACGTTTCGGGCCTAGACCCTTCTTCAGAAATCTCAGATTCTCCAGCATCTGTAGTTCCTACTATCTCTGGCCTGCTCCTGCTCCTATTTTCTATGTTTCTATTTAAAGAGAAGGGAATAGCAGGTTATTCCGATAGGACGAATTGAATGAGGGTGTAGGTAGACTGTGTGGAGTATGACTATTAAAGTTGATCATTCAGGGTGAATAGGAGAGGCAATGGCCTAGTGGTATTATTGCTGGACTGTTAATCCAGAGACGTGGATAACAATTCTGGGGACCCAGGTTTGAATCCTGCCATGGCAGAAAGTGGAATTTGAATTCAACAAAATATCTGGAATTAGGAATCTAATATAACCATGAATCCATTGGTCAATTGTTGGGAAAAAACCCACCTGGTTCATTAATGTCCTTTATGAAAGGAAACTGCCATCTTTACCTCGTCTGACCTACATGTGACCCCAGACAGCAATGTGGTTGACTCTGACCTGCCCTCTGGGCAGTTGGAGATGGGCAATAAATGCTGCCTGGCCAGCGACACCCTCATCCCATTAATGAATAAAGGGAAAAAAAATCTGTTTCTGTGTTGCAGACTTTACCTAACCTTTATTACCATCACTTTGCTTTCCTTGAACTTTGACCTTTTTGAGACTTATGCAGTTTATCAACTACAGGATCCATTCCTGTTCCCATCATAATTTTTCTAAACTTTCCTCAGTACATAATGTTCTACCTTCTGGAAGGCAATTTTAAAACACATAGATTCCTGAGTGAATTTTGTTCTTAGGCCTAAATGGATCAAAGGGTATGGGGAGAAAGTGGAAACAGCCATAAGCATATTGAATGGCAATGACCACAATCTCTCTGTGCCTTGCGGTCTTGATATTTTCTAATCAAACTATTCAGAGATATTTTTACACACCTCTGGAGCAGGTGGGGCTTGAACCCAGGCCTCCTGGTAAACACTCTGATCTCAGCTCAGACCTTCAGAGATTTTAGAGGTGCCTCTTTGCCTAATATCTGGCTTCCTTCTTGATGATTAGATGCTGCTAAATATCTGATTATCAATATAACTTTCTGACTAACATAATTTCTCACCCTCCTTGCTACTTTTTTCCAATCATAATCCATCCATTCCCATAATACCCTTGGTTTTCCAGGGCAGATTTTGCTTTCTCATAGAAACCCTGCAGCTGCTTGAATCAGTCTCCAAACCCTAATAATCTGACCTTAACTTTCAGTGCTAACCAGTTTACTGCAGTGTCTTGATAAAAGGTATTTAAACAGAGTGAATTGTTAACTTGAAGCAGGATTGGTCCATGTAGGCCCTGTAACCAACTGGAAGGCTGGACAGTCTGAAGCCCAAATGAGATTAAGCTATCTAAAATCCACATTCTTATGCATAAAAACTTTCATGGACTTGTTCTTCCCTATCCCTGTAATTCATTTCAGTCCAAAATCTGTTCTGTCTCAAATTCCCTGCCCACCTGCTGAATTCTCTGGCCTTTTTTCTTATCTCCCCTCCCTTCACTCCTACAGAGGTAACTGTGGTGTTAGCCAATTAGACTTTTTGCATTGAGATTGCATTTCTGAAGTTGTCCTGAACCCCGGGCTGAAAAAGGGGTGGCTAAGTATCTAAACGCCTGCTTCATTGCCTAAGTTGTTGATGATCTTCTTAGGGTTTGATTTTAAATCCTGGATGGGAAAACTGATCCAATGCTGCCGTGTGAGGGCTTCAGGGCAACCTTATCATGATGTCACAGAATTGCATATCATTGGGCATAAATAGCACCATATGGGTAGCATTAGGACATTTTAGAATGAGACAGTTGTGAGAACATACAGACATGAAAACATTCAGATAGATTGGTCCATACCTAACATAGTCATAATTTAGAGCCTAGTATATCTATGATTACTATTTATAACAATATTAACATGGAAACATAAATAACAGGGGCAAGAATAGGCCATTTCAGACCTTCAGAGACAACAAGGTGCAGGGCTGGATGAACACAGCAGGCCAAGCAGCATCATAGGAGCAGAGAGGCTGACGTTTCGGGCCTCGACCCTTCATCAGACCTTCAAGCCTGTTTCACTATTCAATATGATCATGTCTGATCATCCAACTCAATCCCCTGTTCCCACAATAATGTATAATAGCGTTGCTTTGATGTCTATGTCTGGAGATAGTTCTTGACTTCGTTATCTTCTACATTAGTCTGTCTTAAACCCAAACTCAGAGAATGTGATCAAACCATATGATCAAAGTAAGAGCCTATCAGGCAGTCGTAATGATTGGTTCAGTCAGAGTTAAAGGTTGGCCTCATTATACTGTCTGTTAATTTCCTAACTAATAGGTTTGGATAGCAAGCCAAAACCAGGCAGAAGTAAGTCACTGCAGGAAACCCACGGGAATAGGTCCAGGTGCTATGTAAACGCTTCAGGCGGAAATTCCTGACTGGGGTGATACTATAGAACAGTGAAGATCCTAATTTTCCTTGTGGGATCTGCAGGAGCATTCGGTTCCATCTGGCCCTGAAGGAAACAAAACAAAGGTCATAAAGCCTAACTCAATAGGCCTTGTCTGATCCTGACTCCTATCTGAGTCATTTCAGCAGGAGGGAGGGCCGTGATTGCCTACCCTAATTTGTCATTTCGGATCAGTTCCTGATGGTATCAGAAAGAAGGGCGGGTTGTCTTGAGATGCATCATATCAGGGTGGAAAAGGAGTGGCTCAATTTTACCCACACCCTCAGGTTTGTACCTGGTTTTCTGTCGGTCGGAGTAGGCCAAAGCTGAGCCCCTACTATCTTTCTCTTTAGATCATTGCCCTTGTTTTGATTCTACCTCGGAGACACTTTGCTGCATCACAAAGTGCAATCTAAACATTAAATGTTGTTGTTGCAGAAGCTCAGTATTCTGTGGCAGTCAGGCGAATGAAGTGATTTTCCTGATATTGGGCCCTCACAGAATGCCCCTGCCCTCCTATCCTCACTACTCGATACAATACAAGTACATTCCTACAAAGTTGACGGCTGCTCCTATTTGGCTGCCACAATCAAGATGTAATTTGTTTTTAGTTCAGTGACCTGTACAGACCTTATGCCAGCCATCAAGCAGCGTCCTGTGACCAGAATTGTGAGCATTGCCTTCAAACCAACCGTGCATGTACAGGCTTGTGGGTGCTTTTCTTAATTTTCCAGTGCAGTGGGAATCCATCTGACAACATTAACCGGATGAGCTTTATAATAGCAGGAGCTTCAGGCAGTATTGAAGAGCCATTACAAGAAGCAGATCTGAAATATAAATAGGACAAAATTGCAGGGCACCACACCCCGATCTGGGAACTCTGCTCACTGTAGACCAGCATTATTTAATAGAGTATGACAATTGCTAGGCAAGTGTTTAGATAATAAGCAACATATGTCTAGAGCAACACAGTGTGGAGCTGGAGGAACACAGCAGGGCAGGCAGCATTAGAAGAACAAGAAAGTTGACATTTTGGGTCAAAATTTCAGAAATCATTTCTGAAGAAGAGTCCTGACCTAAAACGTCAACTTTCCTGCACCTCTAATACTGCCTGGCCTGCTGTGTTCTTCCAGCTTCACTACTGTGTTGTCTCTGACTGAAGCATCTGCAGTTCTTGCTATCTCCGAGTAACATATGTCTAGATCTTGTTTTAGACGAAGAAAATTTGCAACACATAACTAGTGTGCTTTAACTGTTGTCATTGTATCTTCATTGCCTACTGTTGAACTGAAAACATCTGAAAGATAAAGGTTTGCCATTGATAGAAGCAAATATCAGCTACGTTAGTATGAACACAAAGGAACTATCTGCAAATGCTGCAGTAGCCAACACAGCCATCACCAACCTGAGCAACTAAAGACTTCTTCACTCAAGCCATTGTGGAAATATGGAACTCAGCTCCCCCCGAGATCTACTGAAGCTAAGACAACTGATTATTTCAAATTTAGGCAAGAGTCTTAAATATTTGGAATAAAATCAAACATACAGCTTTAAGATGAGATCAGAAGTTGAATTTGGAATGAGACTGGGCAGTTGAATGGCCCAGAGATAGTAGGAACTACAGATGCTGGAA
>NW_025975456.1:0-7930 GCF_021869965.1 Rhincodon typus
TGCATTTGAACATGGATTGCTTCAGTATCTGAGGAGTCACGAATAGTGCTGAACACTGTGCCATCATCGGTGAACATCCCCACTTCTGACCTTATGATGGAGGGAAGGTCATTGATGAAGCAGCTGTAGATGGTTGGGCCTAGGACACTACCCTGAGGAACTCCTGCAGAGATGTCCTGGAGCTGAGATGATTGACCTCCAACAACCACGACCATCTTCCTATATGTTAGGTATGACTCCAACCACCAGGGCGTTTGTCCCCTGATGCCCATTGATTCCAGTTTTGCTAGGGCTCCTTGATGCCACATTTGGTCGAATGCAGCCTTGACATCAAGGGCTGTCGCTCTCACCTCACCTCTGGAATAGGTAGAGGGGGAAATTCCAAAGGAGATGTGAGGGGCATGATTTTTACACAGATTGGTAGGAGTTTGGAATGCACCACCAGGGATGATTGTGGAGGCAGATATGATAAGTGTGTTTAAGAGACTTTTAGATCAGGCAGGAAGGATTAGTTTCATTTGGCGCATGTTCAGCACAGCATCGTGGGCTGAAAGGCCGTTCCTGTGCTGTCCAGTTCAATGTTCTATGATGATGGGATAGTATCGCGATGTTGCCTCGCTGGAGCTACTCACTCATTTACCATTAGCAGTCTCACACTCACATGCACACACGCACACTCTCTCTCACAATCATGCACACGCACACACATGCACGCACAGTCTCTCACGCACACACAAGCACACATGCACGCACACTCTCTCACACGCACACACACACATGCACATTGTCTTGCGCACACACACGCACATGCAACACACATGCACATGCACATATACACACAGACACACACACACACACAGACACGCACACACACAGACACGCATGGACACACACAGACACACACACACACAAACATATACACACACATCCACACACACACAACCTCCCTCCCCGCAAATCTGATCCCCTCCAAACCCATCGTCACACGTTCAGGAGAGTTCTCCCCAACCTTTTCCGAAGGATGCATGTTTGAACCTCTGTCTTTTTGTGGGGAAAGGTAGACTTGATGATCCAAATGGCCCCTTTCCATTGTTTGAGAGTTGTATAATTATCGGTGATTTGGAGTCGGGTGGAGCTGGCTGTCAATGGGGAATTAGTTAACCATTTACTCTCTTCACAGGTACATGACTGATGGAGGTCTGAACTTATACACCCGCAGCATGAACCGTATCCCAGACATATCAGCTACACGCGATGTTATCCAGAGGGGTGTGCCTGATGTCTCAGGAGATGTTGATAGGTAAGAGAATGTTAAAGAAAGTCAGATGGTCAGGATGCCAATTGTTGGCTCTCCTTGCCCATTTTTCTGAAAAATTAGAAAGTTTCTCATTGAGAAGAATTCACTTAATCTTCTGAAATTCACTCTGTGATAGCATCTGAGCTGAACGTCCCTCCTCTGCTGGAGATCAAGGTGCTGGAAAAACAGGATAAATATTAAAACACTTAACTGAATGTGCAGCTTGTTTCACAATGTTTACAAATTTTCTTTGTATTTCACCTTTAATGTATGCTGATTTGTGGAACCGACAGCCCAGTGGGTGCCCCAGTTCCTGATCATAGGGGAGCTTAGAGTTCTGTGCTGGAAAACAGGTTGGAGACTCTGAAATGTGTACAGTTGGTACCAGACTGCCTGGTGGCCAAAGTAGGGGAACAGTCGGAAATGGAGCCACACTGGACCAGGCTCAGTTTAACACAACCATCCACACACTGTCCCCCAGCTCCATACACATCCTGCTGATTGTGGAGAGTCCACATTCCAGTAACAGGCTGATCAGGCTGTGACAAACAGGACAATGCTCTGGTCCAATTACACCTGAGCCCTGAGTCTGATTTTGTTTGACGATTTGAAGACAAGGTGTTTTAACAACCATGGCATCAAGTTCCATTTATGTGGGAAAGTCACATTACAGCATTGAAAGAGGCTCTTCAGACCATCAGTTGTCTATTGATTCTAATCCCATTTTCCTGCTCTTGGCTCATAGCCTTGAATGCTCTGGCGTTTCAAGTGCTTGTCTAACTGCTTCTTAAATGTCTTTAGGGTTTCTGCCTCTACCACCCTTTCAGGCAGTGAGTTCCAGATTCCTACCACTCTCTGGGTGAAAACGTCTTTCCTCAATCCCTTCTGAGCCTCCTTGCTCCTTACTTTCAAACTGTCTCCCCCAACCACCCCCCCAACCGCCCCGGTAAGCGAGCCCTGTACAAAGAGGAAACGTTTCTCTCTATCTACTCTGTCAATGCCTCCACACTGGCTGAGGTTACAATGAAGGACTCTCCTTCCCAACCTCTATCCCCTCACCTGTGACACGGTGACCCTCAGGTTAAACCACCTCCAGTTGTCTCTCTCTAATGAGAGCACCCCTATGGTCTGGTAAGACTATGGTGACTTCACCTTTACGTGCCCCCAGAACTTTGTACATTTTAATCAGATTCTCCCTCAGCCTTCTATGATCTAAGGAACACAACCTCAGCCTCTCTTATCGCCGAAATGCTCCATCCCAGGCAACATCCTGATGAGTCTCCCTCTGCACCCCCTCCAGTGCAGTCACATCCTTCCTATTGTGTGGGGACCAGAACTGCACACAGTATCCCAGCTGTGACCTCACTATAGGTCCAACATAACCTCCTCCATAAACCTATTATATGCAATGATTTGACTAATAAAGCCAAGAATCCCGTATGCCTTATTAACCACCTTATCTACCTGTCCAGCTGCTTTCAAGGATCTATGAACATCTACACCAAGACCCCACTGATCCTTTGTACATGCTGGGTGCCACCATTCAATGCATACTCCCTTGCCTTGTTAGTCCTCCCAAAATGTATCACCCCGCACTTTTCAGGATTAAACATCACTTGGACTGACCAACCCATCTGACCAGCCTTTTATGTCATCCTGTACTCTCCTCCTCACTATTTACCACACCACCAATATTTGTGCTATCTGCAAACTTACTGACAATGCCTCTACAATCGCATGTGGATCATTTGTGTTTTCAACGTGGTAAAATATCCTAAGGCACTGCCCGGGAGCAGAACACGTGACCAAAAGCTGTATAAAAGAGCAAGGTTTGTAGGGGCATCTTAAAGATAGTGGGAGGGAGATGGAAAAGCCGAGGTTAGGGAGAGATCCTGTAGCTGATGGCTGACAGTATTGAACCAAGGAAGGTTAGACAGATTGTAGTTGGAGGAGCACAGTGCGGGGAAGAGCTGTAAGACTAATCAACCAGAGTCAGGATCGTGAGCATCAATGGAAATGCCAAAAAACATGGAGCTTGAAAACAGTTCAAAGGTGCAGAAGACTAGAAGACAGCTAAGAGTAAATTCTAGCAAATCACTTTATTTAAAATGTGAAAATAGAGCAAGGATTCAGTCTAACAAAAGATAAGTTTAAGCCTGATGTGCTTCTTTACGCAAAGAGTTAGCGCCAATCACAGTGAAGGTGCTAAAACAGAAGTTGCTGGAAAAGCTCAGCAGGTCTGGCAGCATCTGTGAAGAAAAGATCAGGGTTAACGTTTCGGGTCTGGTGACCCTTCCTCAGAACAGTGAAGGTGCTGATAGGAAAGTGGAGGTGGAGCTCTGGAAACACTTGGCAAAGTGGGTGCTGTGGATGGATGAGTTAAGATAGAATGAGTGGCCTTCCTGAGACTTTGCCTAAGGAGAACCAGAAAGGGGCGGGTTATTTTTATGTTCTGTTGGCTGTGTTCTGAGAACTCAGGCCATCATCAGACTGGGTAGAGGAAGGAATTGTGTCTTTTATCTGACTGCAGTCTGAAACCAGGCCTCGTGAAATTCTGTTCCAGGAGAGATTGTCCCTACATAAGTAAATATGCATATGGAGATTGGTATGATAATAAGAATATGTCAATGGTCACCATTCCCATTCCTGTTCCTTCCAGGAGGGAAAATTCATTTATTTCTCAAAGTAAACACAGTCTTTAAAATATGTTTGAAAGTGTTTGAGAAACTCCACACCTTACAACGTACCCTTTACTGGAAGGGAGCAAGAGTTTGGAGACATAGTTTGCACAGCCATCTAGTTACCTGAGACTGCAACTACATTGTGACAGTTGACATAGGAAAATTCAATGGGATTTGGAAGTGCTGTAGATTACATTCACAAATAATGATGGAAATGTGCAACTAATACTCATGGAAATCAGAAGGAAAGTCTGTAAAAAGTGGGAAAACCAAAACCTTTCGCCTCTGTTAAAGCATATCTCTAACCAATTCCCTCAGAAGGCAGTGAAGATTTGGGGGAAGATTTAGAAATGCTCTGATGTGGTCACAATTGTCTTCTTGCTGCAACAATTGACTTAAAATAGCTCTCAATTGAGATGTTTTAAAGCTGCTGTGTGAAGGAGCCTGATTTAATATTCAGCTCTATTCCCTCCTGTCTCCCATTCAGCTGTACCTTGCCTGTGTGGTTGGTGGGGGAGTGATCTCTGCCATCCATTTGCAGTAATCATGGTGGTCTTAACACTCCCCTACTGTGAGAGAAATTGAAGTTCCTTAAATGGCTTGTGTCAGGAGCCTGAGGTGAGCACTGGTGAAGGGAAACAACCGGTAAATATTCATCAAATACTCAATGAGCACTTTCTAGAACTTTCTAAAATCAGCAGGTGAGCTAAGGGGATGTGGTCCTTAGAATCAAGTCATCAGGGATTATAAAAAATAAGTGTGCGGATTTAAAACAGAATGAAATATTCAACATAAACAGCAAAGTTACATTGTTGGAGGTAATATTACAAGGATCAAAAATGTATATTTCAGGAATTCCAGCTTATATTTCATACCATTGAAATATTTCAGTTTGGATAGAACATAATATTTTTTAAAATTGAGAAGGTTTCCATCCAGATTGCTGCAGAGAATCACTTTCAGGACACACCAGTGCTTAGTGGGTGAGGGATCACCCTGGTTAGAGTGGGTGAGGGGTCACCTCAGGATGAGGGGTCACCTCGGGCAGTATGGGTGAGGAGTCACCTCGGGGAGAGCAGGGTGAGGGGTCACCTTGGGCACAGCGGGTGAGGGGTCACCTCAGGTAGAAGGAAATGATGATTGTTGCTAATGGGCTGCATTAAACATGTGAGAATGATGCAAGGCAGACGAGAGTCTGAAGCCAAAGGAGTTATGAACAGGACAGAATGCAGGAGGTGGTGTATCTGCTGCCCTTGTCCTTCTAGATGGAAGTGGTTGTGGGTTTGGAAGGTGCTGTCTGAGGATCTTTGATGAATTTCTGCAGTGCATCTTGTAGATAGTACACACTGCTGCTACTGAGCGTTGGTGGTGGAGGGAGTGGGATGTTTGTGGATGTGGTGCCAATCAAGCGGCTGCTTTGTCCTGGATGGTGTCGAGCTTCTTGAGTGTTGTTGGGGCTGCACCCATCCAGGCAAGTGGGGAGTATTCCATCACACTCCTGTCTTGTGCCTTGTAGATGGTGGACAGGCTTTGGGGAGTCAGGAGGTGAGTTACTTGCTGCAGGATTCCCAGCTTCTGACCTGCTCTTGCAGCCACAGTTTTTATATAGCTAGTCCAGTTTAATTTCTGGTGGATGGTAACCTCAAGGATGGTGATAGTGGGGGGATTCAGTAATGGTAATGTCATTCAATGTCAAGGGGCAGTGGTTAGTTTGTCTACCATTGGAACTTGTCATTGCCTGGTATTTATGTGGTATTTATGTGGTGTGAATGTCACTTGCCACTAGTCAGCCCAAGCCTGGATATTGTCCCGATCTTATTTCATTTGAACATGGACGGCTTCAGTTGAACATTGTGCAATCATCGGCGAACATCCCCACTTCTGACCTTATGACAGAGGGAAGGTCATTGATGAAGCAGCTGAGAGTGGTTGGGCCTAGGACACTACACTGAGGGACTAAAGGGGTCTTGTGGTTCAATAGTAGTGTTCCTGTCTCTAGACCAGAAGTCCCACCTGCCCCTGAGGTGTGTAGTAACGTCTCTGAACAGGTTATTTAGAAAATATCTCCCCTGATGAACTCCTGCAGCGAATTGAGATAACTGATCTGCAACAACCACAGCCACCATCCTTTGTTTTATACATTTCTGAAGAAGGGTCTCGACCCGAAACGTCAGCCTTCCTGCTCCTCTGATGCTGCTTGGCCTGCTGTGTTCATCCAGCTCTACACTGTGTTATCTCACCATCCTTTGTATCTGGTATGATCCAACCAGCGGACGAGTTTATTTTTCAAAAAGAAAATGCTGGCCTCTGTTTTAATCCGAAAGCTCTCCAATTGTCATAAAAACCTGACTGGTCCGATTTCATATCACAAAGTGGTTTCATTGATTGATTGATTGATTGTCACGTGTACCAAAATACAGTGAAAAGTTTTGTTTATGTAGGGGTTGGGTGTACAGGGAGTACAGTAGGGGCTGGGTGTACAGGGAGTACAGTAGGGGTGGGTGTACAGGGAGTACAGTAGGGGTGGGTGTACCGTAGGGGGTGTGTGTACAGGGAGTACAGTAGGGGGTGGGTGTGCAGTTTGTACAGTAGGGGCTGGGTGTACAGGGAGTACAGTAGGGGGTGGGTGTACAGTTTGTACAGTAGGGGGTAGGTGTACAGGGAGTACAGTAGGGGCTGGGTGTACAGGGAGCACAGTAGGGGTCTGGGTGTATAGTGAGTACAGTAGGGGTCTGGGTGTACAGGGAGTACAGTAGGGGCTGGGTGTACAGGGAGTATAGTAGGGGGCAGGTGTACAGGGAGTACAGTAGGGGGTGTGTGTACAGGGAGTACGGTAGGAGGTGGGTGTACAGGGAGTACAGTAGGGGGTGGGTGTACAGGGAGTACAGTAGGGGGCTGTGTGTACAGGGAGTACAGTAGGAAGTGGGTGCACAGGGAATACAGTAGGAGGTGGGTGTACAGGGAGTACAGTAGCGGGCTGAGGATACATCCTTGGGGGGGGGTCTCCAGTGTTGGGTGTTATTGTGGAGGGGGGACAGTTACCTATCCTCACTGATTGTGGTCTGTGGGTCAGAAAGCTGAGGATCCAGTTGCAGAGGGCGGAGGTTTGCGATCAGTCTGAAGGGGATAATGGTGTTGGAGGTGGAGCTGTAGGCAATGAGCAGGAGGCTGATGTGGGTGTCCTTGTTGTCCAGATGTTCCAGGGATGAGTGCAGGGCTGGGGATATGGCATCGCTGTGGATCTGTTACATTGGTTGGCAAATTGTAAGGGATTGAGGTAGGCTAGGAGACTGGAGTTGATGTGGGCCATGACCAGCCTCTGGAAGCACCTCATGATTATTGAGGTCAAGCCACTGGGTGGTAGTCATTAAGACGCATTGCATGCGATTTCTTAGGTACGGGGATGATGGTGGTCTCCTTGAAGCAGGTGGGGACTGCGGGTTGAAGGAGGGAGAGGTTGAAGGTGCTGTCATGTTGGTCTGTACAGGATCTGAGTGCTCGGACGGGGACACCTTCTGGGCCTGTCACTTTCCTTGGGTTGACTCCCAGAAAAACTGAACTGACGTCTGAAGCAGCACCCGGGGCTGTTGGGGCAGGTAACAGTGCGCCGCTGGCATTCTGCTCACACTGGGCATGGAAAGCACTGAGCGCATCAGGGAGAGATGTATCCTTCTTCCTCTACCGACAGATGTGGATTTTATTTTAATATATTTGTTGCTGGAATATGAGTGTCACAGGCAAAGGCAAAATTTATTGCCCATTCTTAATGGCCTGCAGCGTCATGTTGTGCTGATACACCCCACTGCTGTCTGTAGAACAAAGAACAGTACAGCACAGGAACAGGCCCTTCAGCCCACCAAGCTTGTGCTAATGCATGATGTTTTTCTAAACTAAAAACCTTCTGCCTCTATGCAGTCCATATCTGTCTATTCCCTGCCTATCCATGTATCTT
>NW_025975457.1:0-7929 GCF_021869965.1 Rhincodon typus
CCGAAACGTCAGCCTCTCTGCTCCTATGATGCTGCTTGGCCTGCTGTGTTCATCCAGCCCTGCACCTTGTTGTCTCGGATTCTCCAGCATCTGCAGTTCCTACTATCTCTGATAGGGTTATATTAGTGATTTTCCAGTCTCTGGGGCCCGGGTTCCAGCGATTCCTGAAAGATCACCACGAACGCCTCCACTATCTCTCCAGCTATTTCCTTATGAACTCTGGGGCGTAGGTCATCTGGTCAGGTGATTTACCCAGTTTTTCTAGCACCTTCTCCTTGGTGATGGCCACCATACTCATCTCTGCCCCCACCCCAACTCTCTTGAAATTTTGCGACAGTATTCGTGTCTTCCACCGTGATGACTGACTCAAAGTACCTATTCAGTTCCTCAGCCATTTCTTTGTTTCCCCATTACTACTGCTCCAGCATTATTTTCCAGTGGCCCAATGACCAATTTTGCCTCTCTTTTTCCCTTTATATATCGAAAGAAACTCTTGCAATTTTTTTTATCTTACTGACTAGCTTACCCTCATACTTAATCTTCTCCTTCCTTATTTTTTTCATTGTAAGCTTTCCAATCTTCTGGATTTCCACTGCCCTTTGCCACATTACATGCTTTCTCTTTTGCTTTTATGCTGTCCCTGACTTCCCTTGTCAGCCATGGTTGCCTCATCCTCCCTTTTATATGCTTCTTTTTCTAGGGATGAATTTTTGCTGCATCTCCCGAATTACTCCCAGAGACGCCTACCATTGCTGTTCCACTGTCTTTCCTGCTTGGCTCCTCTCCCAGTCAATTCTGGTCAGCTCCTTCCTCATGCCCCTGTAGTTGCCTTAATTCAGCTGTAATAGCGTTATATCCGATTCTATCTTCTTCTTCTCAAATTGCAGAGTAAATTCTATCATATTACGATCACTGCTTCCTAAGGGTTCCTTCACCTTAAGCTCCCTTATCAAGTCTGCCTCATTGCACAACACTAAATCCAGAATTGCCTGCTCCCTAGTGGGCTCCACAACAAGCTGTTCCAAAAAGACATCTATTTCACATTCCACAAATTCCTTTTCTTGATCTACTACCAACTTGATTTTTCCCAGTCCACCTGCATATTGAAATTTCCCCATGATCACTGTAACCTTGCCTTTCTTAATTGCCTTTTCTATGTCTTAGTGTATCTTGTACCCCAAATTCTGACTACTACTTGGAGGACTGTACATAACTCCCATTATGGATTTTTTTATCTTTGCAGTTCCTCAACTCGACCCACGTAGATTCTACATCATCTGACCCTACTTTGTTTCTTGCTATTGATTTAATTGCATTTCTTAATAATAAAGGCCACCCCCACCCTCTCTGCCCATCTGCCTGTCTTTTCAATAGGATGTATATCCTTGGATATTTAACTCCCAGTCCTGATCCCCTTGCAGCTGCTTCTCTGTGATGCCCACCACATCATACCTGCCAATTTCAGTGTGCACCAGATGCTCATTTACCTTATTTCGTACACTGCATGCATTCAGATACAACACCTTCGGTCCTGTATTGACCATCCCTCTTCTCATTGTCATTCATTTCTAAGACCATAAGGCCATATGACATCGGAGAAGAAATTAGGCCATTCAGCCCATCAAGTCTGCTCCGCCATTCAATCATGGCTGATAAGTTCCTCAACCTCATTCTCCTGCTTTCTCCCTGTAGCCCTTGATAATCAAGAACCTATCTATCTCAGTCTTAAATGTACTCAATGACTGGGCCTCCACAGCTTTCTGTGGCAGTGAATTCCATAGATTCACCACACTCTGGCTAAAGAAGTTCCTCCTTATCTCCATTCTAAAAGGTCTCCTCTTTACTCTAAGGCTGTGCCCTCGGGTTCTAGGCTCTCCTACCAATGGAGCGTGCTTGAAGTTTGATTCCTAACCCTGTCCAAAAACTCTGTCGTATTTTGTGCCCTGGAGACTTCAATAACCTCTGAGTTCTCCTTCCTTTTCATTTTTTTTCAGATGTTAACCTGTTGTTTTGTTTCCCATTGGCCACTGTACTTCTTGGCATTTTACCCTTCCCCAACGCCCCCCAACTTTCTAGTTTAAAGTCCTGTTGGGCTCCTATGCTGGGACTCATTTGCTGGATGCTGGGTCTCCTATTCTTCATTATTTATGCAAATGACATATATGACAGTGTGGGGAGTTAGATTACTAAATTTGCAGATGACACAAAGATTAGTCAGGCAATTAACAGTGAGGTTCAGTGTCTTGGGCTACAAGGATATTCGGGATGGCCAAATGATAAGTGGCAGATGGAATTTAACGCTGTAAAGTGTGAGGTAACACATTTTGGTGGGAGTAATTTGACAAAGAAATAGTCAATGAATGGCATGACACTAGGAAATTCTGTGGAACAAAAGTACATTGGAGTTTGTCAATGTTAGTAGGTTGGTGAAAAGGCATATGGGACACTTTCCTTTATCAACAGAGGCACAGGCTGCAAACACAAGTAAGTCATGTTGAAGTTGTACAGAATTTTGTTGAAGCCACAGCTACAGTAGCGTTTGCAGTTCTGGTAATCACATTACAGGAATTATTTTATTACACTGGAGTGGGTGCAGAGGAGATTCATCAGGATGCCGCCTGGGATGGAAAATTCAAGTTGTGAGGAAAGGTAGGGTAGCATGGGTTGTTTCTGTCGGGGCAGAGAAGACTGAGACGCAATCTGATTGAGGTGTACAAAATTATGAGGGGCACAAAATTATGAGGGGCAAGAACAGAGTGGATTAGGAGCAGCTGTTCCCCTTGTTTGAAGGGTCAGTTACAAGGGGTCACAGGTTAAAGATGGGAAAATGGTAAGGAACACCTTTTATAGCCAGAAAGTGGTTACGGTCTGGCATTCGCTGCCTGGGAGGGTGGTAGAGGCAAATTGCCTCACAGCCTTTAAAAGAAGTAGCTGGATGAGCTCTTGCCATGTTATAACATTCAAGGCAATGGCCCATTTGCTGGTAAATGGGATTAGGTTGCAGGTCGGGTGTTTCTCACTTGTCGTTGCAGAGCCAATGGGCTGAAGGATGTCTCCTGCATTGTATGATTTAAAGGGTAGCTGTTGAGGGGTGCTTTTCTGGCTAGAAATCTGTGAGCAGTGATGTTCTGCAGGGATCAGTACTGGGGCCCCTGTTGTGGTAATATATATAAATGATTTGGATGGAAATGTAGGTGGTCTGATTAGTAATTTTGCAGACGTCGTGAAAATTGGTGGAGTTGTGGATAATGAGGAAGGTTGTCAAAGGATACAGCAGGATATAGATCAGTTGGAAAGTTGGGCAAAGAAATTGCAGTTGGCATTTATTTCAGACAAATGTGAGGTGATGCATTTTGGGAGGTCAAATGCAAGTGAAAAGTATACAGTGAATGGCAAGACCCTTTGGAGCACTGATATACAGATGAATTTTGGAGTGCATGTCCATAGCTCCTTGAAAGTGGCAATACAAGTGGATAAGGCAGTAAAGAAGGCATATGGCATGCTTGCCTTCATCAGTCAGGGCACGGAGTATAAAAGTTGGCAAGTCATGTTGCAACTGTATAAAACTTTAATTGGGCCACATATGGAGAATTGTGTCCAGGTCTAGTCACCACATTACAACAAAGATGTGGAGGCTTTGGAGAGGGTGCAGAAGACGTTTACCAGGATGTTGCCTGGATTGGAGTGTATTAGCTATAAGGAGATGTTGGACAAACTTGGATTGTTTATGCTAGGGCATCAGTGGCTGAGGGGTGACTTGATAGAAGTGTGTAAATTATGAGAGGCATGGAAAGGATGGATAGTCAGAGTCTTTTACCCACAGTGGAAATGTCAAATACTAGGGGGCTTAGGTTTAAAGTGAGGGTGGGTGGATTAAAGGAGATGTGCGATAGAGTTAGCATTAAGGTTAGTGTTAGATTTAGGGTTTTAATTTTTCTTTACACAGAGGGTGATAGGTGCCTGGAACCCACTGCCGGAACAGGTGATAGAAGCAGATACGAAATCAATGATAAACAGGCATTTGGACAGACCAATGGACAGGCAGGAAATAGAAGGATATGGACCATGTGCACGTAGATGGGATTAGTTGAGAATGGCATTATGGTCAGTGCAGACATGTGGGCCGAATGGCCTGTTACTGTGTTGTAGTATTCTATGTTTTTATAGTAAAGACATCGGACTTCTACACCCTCACCAACCTCTTCACAAAGGCACTGACTGCACATGCAAGTAATGGCTGGACCATGTGCCAATTTCATTTAAAACAAGCACAATTATGACGAGTGTGTTGGAACATGATAACGAAGAAAATAAGCTGCAAATAATTAACTTTATGAGTTGCACAATGAGTATGATTGTGCTTTTTAATTTAAATAGCTGATCAAGTAGGCACAGAAGAATTTATTCCTGGTTGAAGTGCTTTCATAAATACATGAACCATTCCAAGCCTGCATAACAAAGCAGAACCACCCTACACAAGAATACAATCCTAACATTTGTCTCAAATACCCTCACTCAAAAACAAACATAAAAGGGGTTCAAAGATATTTCAACAAGTTAATACAATGGTCTGTCAACATTTTGGGAAATTAAAGGATACGTAAGCTGCCGTATACATGTAAGCTTTTTCCTCTCGGTTTGCTTTCACTGGCACACAAGCAAGGCGAAGCAAATTCTGTGCTTTTATATCATTTATGCATTCTAAAAATTGGAATCTCCTGGGTTTCCATGGCTCCTTCACAACATACAAGTTCTAAGATTCTGTAACCAAATCAGCTTGCCTGCTCCAAGGTTATAAATCAACCCAAAAGGCCACCAGCTACGTTGAGAATCATTTTGTGTTACTTTCAGCAACATTAAAAATCTCTTCACACAAAGCAATCACTGCACAGTGGCCCAGAAAGCTAGAGAATTTGTATATATTCATCAATAGGTGCCACAAACAGAAACAAAATTCACAGCATATTTCTCCCAGCATTTTTTTTGGTGTGGTTGGGGTGCATGTGGGCAGGGGTGGCATGGAACACATTGTCTTAATATTTTTTCCAGAAAAAAGCGCTACTCATTAGCTAATAAAAAGATTGCTGGTGCTACTATGAAGGACACTACTTTCACTCAATATAGAACAGGCACTATATGTAACATAAAATATAATTAAAAACCCACAATGTAATAGCTGTATCAAACCCCACACTCTACAACAGACTTGTTGCTGAAAACACCAAGCCTTTTGCTGTAGTTAACTGGCCAATGACCTTGCAGTCTGCTCAAAGGAAGCGATCACATTTACACCAAGATTTGAAAGCCTTCAGTCCTCCAACACTAGTCACTGAAAGCAACAACAATGTGTTAGAGATAACAAGGTGTAGAGCCGGATGAACACAGCAGGCCAAGCAGCATCATAGGAGCAGGAAGGCTGACAATTCGGGCCTAGACCATTCATCAGAAAAAACAATGTGTTAGAGACATCTTTAAGATTTCAGGCTGCCTCAGTTCAGATGCACACCAGTCAATTTGCAGTTAAATCAATGGATTCAAATCTCCTGTCTTTACCTGAATGGGAGGCTGAGCTGAAACATCAAGCCACATTCATCACTGCTTCCATGACTGCTCCAACCTTCACCAGGTACTGTGTTAGGTGTTGAGAAAAGACAAGAGTAAACTCACTCAATATCAGCAACCACCTAAGAATCTCTCTTACTGTGTCAGACATTCAGAGGAGAGAGAACTACTATAATAAACCAACATCCAAGAACAACCACTTACGTTTATACAGCACCTTTACTACAGTAAAGTGCCCCAAGGTTCATTACAGGACCACTAGCAGACAAAATCTAACACCAAACCACATTGGGAAGTAGAAGTAAAGTCATCATAGTCCCAGAGCACAGTAGAGTTGCTTTACCATTACAGAGACACTAGTGGTGGCTTAGCCTGCACGTACCCATACCACATGCGAAGGGAGAGGTTGAGAGGGAGAGTCCTTCATGGTAACCTCAGCCTGTGTCGGAATTGAACCTACTCTGTTGGCATCACTCTGCATTGCAAACTAGCTGTCCAGCAACTGAACTCACCAACCCCCATTAGGAGATATTAGGACAACTGAAGGAGTTAATTTTAGGGAGAACAAGAGGAGTAGATAAGCAAGGAGAATTAGAGACAACATTCCAGAGCTTATACACTCAGTAGTTGAATGTGTGACTACCAATGGTGGAATGATTACTACTAAGGAAGTTACAGGAGGTCAAAAACTGAACCAGACCAACCATACTAATACCGTGATTACAACAGCAGGTCAGAGGCTGGACACTCTGCAGTGAATAGCTCACTCCTGACTACTCAAAGCCTATCCACCTTTTACAAGGCACAAATCACGAAGGTGATGGAAAACCCCTCACTTATATGCACAAGTAGAACTCCAAAACACTCAGGCTAGACATCATTCAGGACAAAGCATCTCACTTGACTGGCACCACATTCACCACCTTCAGCATTCACCCCCTTCATCACTGACATAATGCCAGCAGCACGCACCATCTACAACATACAATGCAGTTGCTCACCATGGCTCCTTCAACAGCATCTTCCAAACCCACAACCTCTACCGAAGGAACAGGGGAACAGATGTAACATGACCTCCAGCAAGTTCCCCTCAAAGTCACTCACCATTCTGACTTGGAAATATATCATTGTCCTTTCGCTGTTGCTGAGTCAAAATCCTGAAACTCCCTACTTAACAGTACTATGGACATGCCTACACTACATGGACAGCTGTGATCCAAGAAAGCAGCTCACCATCACTTCCTTCAGGGCAATTAAGGTAAAACAAAATACTGGCCCACCCAATGACACCCACATTCCATAAATTAATAAAAAAAGTTTGTGTATGGCAGATGTTACAAATGGCTGTTAGGCTAGAAGAGATTGAACAGATAAGGAGGGAACACGGCCATGGCAGAACCTGAAAGACAAGGATGAGAATTTTAAAAATTGAGATAATAACCAGATGTCAATACAGGTTTACGATAAGAAAGGTGATCAAAGAACAGGACTAGAAGCAGAGTTCTGTACGAGCTTAACTTATGGAGGGTGCAAGACAGGCAAGAAATATTCAAGTTCAGGTGTAACAAGGGCACAGAAGACAATTTCAGCAGCCGATCAGCTGAGGCAGGGGCAGTATCAGATGATGTTATGTTGGCGGAAGTTAGCAGTCCTACTGCTTACAGGTATGTAGTTGAAAGCTCATTTCAGGTTCAAATGAAGCAAAAATATTTCCATCACAGACAGGTGCTAAGGAGAGGACAAGAAAGCTACTTGGTTGCAATGGAATGGGCTTTGTGACAAGGATTTAAATGAAATGCTTGGGGTGGGACAAGGTGAAATACTCAAAAGAAGAGTAGGGTCCTAAGCAGTCAGGAAACAGGCAGGTGTAATTTGGTTTTAAGAGTCATACCTACGGTTTTTTGCAGCTATGTAGACAAAACACACAAGGCAGCCTTCAAATAAAATGAAGAAAGATATCTGATGCTATAACTGCACAGAGTCTAAAGTCCTCACACACCCTAACAGTTTCATTGAACATTCCAGTTTTAGAAGTTATGTATTAGATAGTTCAGTCTCCAGAGTCCACTCTGCATGGGAGACAGGTCAGGTCTTACTTCCAGATTAACATTACTGAAGATAAGAACTGCTGTGAAACAAATCTCACTTCTCACCGATGCCAAAGGCGCACTGTAAATGTAGCTTGCCTGAAGTCTCAAACCTTTCAATCCTTAATATCTGCCCCAAAATCTTTCAAGCAGGGTAGGCTTCCTCTACATCGGGGAAACCAAGCGGAGACTCGGGGACCGCTTTGCAGAACACCTACGCTCCGTTCGCAACGAACAACTGCACCTCCCAGTCGCGAACCATTTCAACTCCCCCTCCCAT
>NW_025975458.1:0-7929 GCF_021869965.1 Rhincodon typus
ATGGGAGGGGGAGTTGAAATGGTTCGCGACTGGGAGGTGCAGTTGTTCGTTGCGAACGGAGCGTAGGTGTTCTGCAAAGCGGTCCCCGAGTCTCCGCTTGGTTTCCCCGATGTAGAGGAAGCCTACCCTGCTTGAAAGATTTTGGGGCAGATATTAAGGATTGAAAGGTTTGAGACTTCAGGCAAGCTACATTTACAGTGCGCCTTTGGCATCGGTGAGAAGTGAGATTTGTTTCACAGCAGTTCTTATCTTCAGTAATGTTAATCTGGAAGTAAGACCTGACCTGTCTCCCATGCAGAGTGGACTCTGGAGACTGAACTATCTAATACATAACTTCTAAAACTGGAATGTTCAATGAAACTGTTAGGGTGTGTGAGGACTTTAGACTCTGTGCAGTTATAGCATCAGATATCTTTCTTCATTTTATTTGAAGGCTGCCTTGTGTGTTTTGTCTACATAGCTGCAAAAAACCGTAGGTATGACTCTTAAAACCAAATTACACCTGCCTGTTTCCTGACTGCTTAGGACCCTACTCTTCTTTTGAGTATTTCACCTTGTCCCACCCCAAGCATTTCATTTAAATCCTTGTCACAAAGCCCATTCCATTGCAACCAAGTAGCTTTCTTGTCCTCTCCTTAGCACCTGTCTGTGATGGAAATATTTTTGCTTCATTTGAACCTGAAATGAGCTTTCAACTACATACCTGTAAGCAGTAGGACTGCTAACTTCCGCCAACATAACATCATCTGATACTGCCCCTGCCTCAGCTGATCGGCTGCTGAAATTGTCTTCTGTGCCCTTGTTACACCTGAACTTGAATATTTCTTGCCTGTCTTGCACCCTCCATAAGTTAAGCTCGTACAGAACTCTGCTTCTAGTCCTGTTCTTTGATCACCTTTCTTATCGTAAACCTGTATTGACATCTGGTTATTATCTCAATTTTTAAAATTCTCATCCTTGTCTTTCAGGTTCTGCCATGGCCGTGTTCCCTCCTTATCTGTTCAATCTCTTCTAGCCTAACAGCCATTTGTAACATCTGCCATACACAAACTTTTTTTATTAATTTATGGAATGTGGGTGTCATTGGGTGGGCCAGTATTTTGTTTTACCTTAATTGCCCTGAAGGAAGTGATGGTGAGCTGCTTTCTTGGATCACAGCTGTCCATGTAGTGTAGGCATGTCCATAGTACTGTTAAGTAGGGAGTTTCAGGATTTTGACTCAGCAACAGCGAAAGGACAATGATATATTTCCAAGTCAGAATGGTGAGTGACTTTGAGGGGAACTTGCTGGAGGTCATGTTACATCTGTTCCCCTGTTCCTTCGGTAGAGGTTGTGGGTTTGGAAGATGCTGTTGAAGGAGCCATGGTGAGCAACTGCATTGTATGTTGTAGATGGTGCGTGCTGCTGGCATTATGTCAGTGATGAAGGGGGTGAATGCTGAAGGTGGTGAATGTGGTGCCAGTCAAGTGAGATGCTTTGTCCTGAATGATGTCTAGCCTGAGTGTTTTGGAGTTCTACTTGTGCATATAAGTGAGGGGTTTTCCATCACCTTCGTGATTTGTGCCTTGTAAAAGGTGGATAGGCTTTGAGTAGTCAGGAGTGAGCTATTCACTGCAGAGTGTCCAGCCTCTGACCTGCTGTTGTAATCACGGTATTAGTATGGTTGGTCTGGTTCAGTTTTTGACCTCCTGTAACTTCCTTAGTAGTAATCATTCCACCATTGGTAGTCACACATTCAACTACTGAGTGTATAAGCTCTGGAATGTTGTCTCTAATTCTCCTTGCTTATCTACTCCTCTTGTTCTCCCTAAAATTAACTCCTTCAGTTGTCCTAATATCTCCTAATGGGGGTTGGTGAGTTCAGTTGCTGGACAGCTAGTTTGCAATGCAGAGTGATGCCAACAGAGTAGGTTCAATTCCGACACAGGCTGAGGTTACCATGAAGGACTCTCCCTCTCAACCTCTCCCTTCGCATGTGGTATGGGTACGTGCAGGCTAAGCCACCACTAGTGTCTCTGTAATGGTAAAGCAACTCTACTGTGCTCTGGGACTATGATGACTTTACTTCTACTTCCCAATGTGGTTTGGTGTTAGATTTTGTCTGCTAGTGGTCCTGTAATGAACCTTGGGGCACTTTACTGTAGTAAAGGTGCTGTATAAACGTAAGTGGTTGTTCTTGGATGTTGGTTTATTATAGTAGTTCTCTCTCCTCTGAATGTCTGACACAGTAAGAGAGATTCTTAGGTGGTTGCTGATATTGAGTGAGTTTACTCTTGTCTTTTCTCAACACCTAACACAGTACCTGGTGAAGGTTGGAGCAGTCATGGAAGCAGTGATGAATGTGGCTTGATGTTTCAGCTCAGCCTCCCATTCAGGTAAAGACAGGAGATTTGAATCCATTGATTTAACTGCAAATTGACTGGTGTGCATCTGAACTGAGGCAGCCTGAAATCTTAAAGATGTCTCTAACACATTGTTTTTTCTGATGAATGGTCTAGGCCCGAATTGTCAGCCTTCCTGCTCCTATGATGCTGCTTGGCCTGCTGTGTTCATCCGGCTCTACACCTTGTTATCTCTAACACATTGTTGTTGCTTTCAGTGACTAGTGTTGGAGGACTGAAGGCTTTCAAATCTTGGTGTAAATGTGATCGCTTCCTTTGAGCAGACTGCAAGGTCATTGGCCAGTTAACTACAGCAAAAGGCTTGGTGTTTTCAGCAACAAGTCTGTTGTAGAGTGTGGGGTTTGATACAGCTATTACATTGTGGGTTTTTAATTATATTTTATGTTACATATAGTGCCTGTTCTATATTGAGTGAAAGTAGTGTCCTTCATAGTAGCACCAGCAATCTTTTTATTAGCTAATGAGTAGCGCTTTTTTCTGGAAAAAATATTAAGACAATGTGTTCCATGCCACCCCTGCCCACATGCACCCCAACCACACCAAAAAAAATGCTGGGAGAAATATGCTGTGAATTTTGTTTCTGTTTGTGGCACCTATTGATGAATATATACAAATTCTCTAGCTTTCTGGGCCACTGTGCAGTGATTGCTTTGTGTGAAGAGATTTTTAATGTTGCTGAAAGTAACACAAAATGATTCTCAACGTAGCTGGTGGCCTTTTGGGTTGATTTATAACCTTGGAGCAGGCAAGCTGATTTGGTTACAGAATCTTAGAACTTGTATGTTGTGAAGGAGCCATGGAAACCCAGGAGATTCCAATTTTTAGAATGCATAAATGATATAAAAGCACAGAATTTGCTTCGCCTTGCTTGTGTGCCAGTGAAAGCAAACCGAGAGGAAAAAGCTTACATGTATACGGCAGCTTACGTATCCTTTAATTTCCCAAAATGTTGACAGACCATTGTATTAACTTGTTGAAATATCTTTGAACCCCTTTTATGTTTGTTTTTGAGTGAGGGTATTTGAGACAAATGTTAGGATTGTATTCTTGTGTAGGGTGGTTCTGCTTTGTTATGCAGGCTTGGAATGGTTCATGTATTTATGAAAGCACTTCAACCAGGAATAAATTCTTCTGTGCCTACTTGATCAGCTATTTAAATTAAAAAGCACAATCATACTCATTGTGCAACTCATAAAGTTAATTATTTGCAGCTTATTTTCTTCGTTATCATGTTCCAACACACTCGTCATAATTGTGCTTGTTTTAAATGAAATTGGCACATGGTCCAGCCATTACTTGCATGTGCAGTCAGTGCCTTTGTGAAGAGGTTGGTGAGGGTGTAGAAGTCCGATGTCTTTACTATAAAAACATAGAATACTACAACACAGTAACAGGCCATTCGGCCCACATGTCTGCACTGACCATAATGCCATTCTCAACTAATCCCATCTACGTGCACATGGTCCATATCCTTCTATTTCCTGCCTGTCCATTGGTCTGTCCAAATGCCTGTTTATCATTGATTTCGTATCTGCTTCTATCACCTGTTCCGGCAGTGGGTTCCAGGCACCTATCACCCTCTGTGTAAAGAAAAATTAAAACCCTAAATCTAACACTAACCTTAATGCTAACTCTATCGCACATCTCCTTTAATCCACCCACCCTCACTTTAAACCTAAGCCCCCTAGTATTTGACATTTCCACTGTGGGTAAAAGACTCTGACTATCCATCCTTTCCATGCCTCTCATAATTTACACACTTCTATCAAGTCACCCCTCAGCCACTGATGCCCTAGCATAAACAATCCAAGTTTGTCCAACATCTCCTTATAGCTAATACACTCCAATCCAGGCAACATCCTGGTAAACGTCTTCTGCACCCTCTCCAAAGCCTCCACATCTTTGTTGTAATGTGGTGACTAGACCTGGACACAATTCTCCATATGTGGCCCAATTAAAGTTTTATACAGTTGCAACATGACTTGCCAACTTTTATACTCCGTGCCCTGACTGATGAAGGCAAGCATGCCATATGCCTTCTTTACTGCCTTATCCACTTGTATTGCCACTTTCAAGGAGCTATGGACATGCACTCCAAAATTCATCTGTATATCAGTGCTCCAAAGGGTCTTGCCATTCACTGTATACTTTTCACTTGCATTTGACCTCCCAAAATGCATCACCTCACATTTGTCTGAAATAAATGCCAACTGCAATTTCTTTGCCCAACTTTCCAACTGATCTATATCCTGCTGTATCCTTTGACAACCTTCCTCATTATCCACAACTCCACCAATTTTCACGACGTCTGCAAAATTACTAATCAGACCACCTACATTTCCATCCAAATCATTTATATATATTACCACAACAGGGGCCCCAGTACTGATCCCTGCAGAACATCACTGCTCACAGATTTCTAGCCAGAAAAGCACCCCTCAACAGCTACCCTTTAAATCATACAATGCAGGAGACATCCTTCAGCCCATTGGCTCTGCAACGACAAGTGAGAAACACCCGACCTGCAACCTAATCCCATTTACCAGCAAATGGGCCATTGCCTTGAATGTTATAACATGGCAAGAGCTCATCCAGCTACTTCTTTTAAAGGCTGTGAGGCAATTTGCCTCTACCACCCTCCCAGGCAGCGAATGCCAGACCGTAACCACTTTCTGGCTATAAAAGGTGTTCCTTACCATTTTCCCATCTTTAACCTGTGACCCCTTGTAACTGACCCTTCAAACAAGGGGAACAGCTGCTCCTAATCCACTCTGTTCTTGCCCCTCATAATTTTGTGCCCCTCATAATTTTGTACACCTCAATCAGATTGCGTCTCAGTCTTCTCTGCCCCGACAGAAACAACCCATGCTACCCTACCTTTCCTCACAACTTGAATTTTCCATCCCAGGCGGCATCCTGATGAATCTCCTCTGCACCCACTCCAGTGTAATAAAATAATTCCTGTAATGTGATTACCAGAACTGCAAACGCTACTGTAGCTGTGGCTTCAACAAAATTCTGTACAACTTCAACATGACTTACTTGTGTTTGCAGCCTGTGCCTCTGTTGATAAAGGAAAGTGTCCCATATGCCTTTTCACCAACCTACTAACATTGACAAACTCCAATGTACTTTTGTTCCACAGAATTTCCTAGTGTCATGCCATTCATTGACTATTTCTTTGTCAAATTACTCCCACCAAAATGTGTTACCTCACACTTTACAGCGTTAAATTCCATCTGCCACTTATCATTTGGCCATCCCGAATATCCTTGTAGCCCAAGACACTGAACCTCACTGTTAATTGCCTGACTAATCTTTGTGTCATCTGCAAATTTAGTAATCTAACTCCCCACACTGTCATATATGTCATTTGCATAAATAATGAAGAATAGGAGACCCAGCATCCAGCAAATGAGTCCCAGCATAGGAGCCCAACAGGACTTTAAACTAGAAAGTTGGGGGGCGTTGGGGAAGGGTAAAATGCCAAGAAGTACAGTGGCCAATGGGAAACAAAACAACAGGTTAACATCTGAAAAAAAATGAAAAGGAAGGAGAACTCAGAGGTTATTGAAGTCTCCAGGGCACAAAATACGACAGAGTTTTTGGACAGGGTTAGGAATCAAACTTCAAGCACGCTCCATTGGTAGGAGAGCCTAGAACCCGAGGGCACAGCCTTAGAGTAAAGAGGAGACCTTTTAGAATGGAGATAAGGAGGAACTTCTTTAGCCAGAGTGTGGTGAATCTATGGAATTCACTGCCACAGAAAGCTGTGGAGGCCCAGTCATTGAGTACATTTAAGACTGAGATAGATAGGTTCTTGATTATCAAGGGCTACAGGGAGAAAGCAGGAGAATGAGGTTGAGGAACTTATCAGCCATGATTGAATGGCGGAGCAGACTTGATGGGCTGAATGGCCTAATTTCTTCTCCGATGTCATATGGCCTTATGGTCTTAGAAATGAATGACAATGAGAAGAGGGATGGTCAATACAGGACCGAAGGTGTTGTATCTGAATGCATGCAGTGTACGAAATAAGGTAAATGAGCATCTGGTGCACACTGAAATTGGCAGGTATGATGTGGTGGGCATCACAGAGAAGCAGCTGCAAGGGGATCAGGACTGGGAGTTAAATATCCAAGGATATACATCCTATTGAAAAGACAGGCAGATGGGCAGAGAGGGTGGGGGTGGCCTTTATTATTAAGAAATGCAATTAAATCAATAGCAAGAAACAAAGTAGGGTCAGATGATGTAGAATCTACGTGGGTCGAGTTGAGGAACTGCAAAGATAAAAAAATCCATAATGGGAGTTATGTACAGTCCTCCAAGTAGTAGTCAGAATTTGGGGTACAAGATACACTAAGACATAGAAAAGGCAATTAAGAAAGGCAAGGTTACAGTGATCATGGGGAAATTTCAATATGCAGGTGGACTGGGAAAAATCAAGTTGGTAGTAGATCAAGAAAAGGAATTTGTGGAATGTGAAATAGATGTCTTTTTGGAACAGCTTGTTGTGGAGCCCACTAGGGAGCAGGCAATTCTGGATTTAGTGTTGTGCAATGAGGCAGACTTGATAAGGGAGCTTAAGGTGAAGGAACCCTTAGGAAGCAGTGATCGTAATATGATAGAATTTACTCTGCAATTTGAGAAGAAGAAGATAGAATCGGATATAACGCTATTACAGCTGAATTAAGGCAACTACAGGGGCATGAGGAAGGAGCTGACCAGAATTGACTGGGAGAGGAGCCAAGCAGGAAAGACAGTGGAACAGCAATGGTAGGCGTCTCTGGGAGTAATTCGGGAGATGCAGCAAAAATTCATCCCTAGAAAAAGAAGCATATAAAAGGGAGGATGAGGCAACCATGGCTGACAAGGGAAGTCAGGGACAGCATAAAAGCAAAAGAGAAAGCATGTAATGTGGCAAAGGGCAGTGGAAATCCAGAAGATTGGAAAGCTTACAATGAAAAAAATAAGGAAGGAGAAGATTAAGTATGAGGGTAAGCTAGTCAGTAAGATAAAAAAAATTGCAAGAGTTTCTTTCGATATATAAAGGGAAAAAGAGAGGCAAAATTGGTCATTGGGCCACTGGAAAATAATGCTGGAGCAGTAGTAATGGGGAAACAAAGAAATGGCTGAGGAACTGAATAGGTACTTTGAGTCAGTCATCACGGTGGAAGACACGAATACTGTCGCAAAATTTCAAGAGAGTTGGGGTGGGGGCAGAGATGAGTATGGTGGCCATCACCAAGGAGAAGGTGCTAGAAAAACTGGGTAAATCACCTGACCAGATGACCTACGCCCCAGAGTTCATAAGGAAATAGCTGGAGAGATAGTGGAGGCGTTCGTGGTGATCTTTCAGGAATCGCTGGAACCCGGGCCCCAGAGACTGGAAAATCACTAATATAACCCTATCAGAGATAGTAGGAACTGCAGATGCTGGAGAATCCGAGACAACAAGGTGCAGGGCTGGATGAACACAGCAGGCCAAGCAGCATCATAGGAGCAGAGAGGCTGACGTTTCGG
>NW_025975459.1:0-7929 GCF_021869965.1 Rhincodon typus
CCGAAACGTCAGCCTCTCTGCTCCTATGATGCTGCTTGGCCTGCTGTGTTCATCCAGCCCTGCACCTTGTTGTCTCGGATTCTCCAGCATCTGCAGTTCCTACTATCTCTGATAGGGTTATATTAGTGATTTTCCAGTCTCTGGGGCCCGGGTTCCAGCGATTCCTGAAAGATCACCACGAACGCCTCCACTATCTCTCCAGCTATTTCCTTATGAACTCTGGGGCGTAGGTCATCTGGTCAGGTGATTTACCCAGTTTTTCTAGCACCTTCTCCTTGGTGATGGCCACCATACTCATCTCTGCCCCCACCCCAACTCTCTTGAAATTTTGCGACAGTATTCGTGTCTTCCACCGTGATGACTGACTCAAAGTACCTATTCAGTTCCTCAGCCATTTCTTTGTTTCCCCATTACTACTGCTCCAGCATTATTTTCCAGTGGCCCAATGACCAATTTTGCCTCTCTTTTTCCCTTTATATATCGAAAGAAACTCTTGCAATTTTTTTTATCTTACTGACTAGCTTACCCTCATACTTAATCTTCTCCTTCCTTATTTTTTTCATTGTAAGCTTTCCAATCTTCTGGATTTCCACTGCCCTTTGCCACATTACATGCTTTCTCTTTTGCTTTTATGCTGTCCCTGACTTCCCTTGTCAGCCATGGTTGCCTCATCCTCCCTTTTATATGCTTCTTTTTCTAGGGATGAATTTTTGCTGCATCTCCCGAATTACTCCCAGAGACGCCTACCATTGCTGTTCCACTGTCTTTCCTGCTTGGCTCCTCTCCCAGTCAATTCTGGTCAGCTCCTTCCTCATGCCCCTGTAGTTGCCTTAATTCAGCTGTAATAGCGTTATATCCGATTCTATCTTCTTCTTCTCAAATTGCAGAGTAAATTCTATCATATTACGATCACTGCTTCCTAAGGGTTCCTTCACCTTAAGCTCCCTTATCAAGTCTGCCTCATTGCACAACACTAAATCCAGAATTGCCTGCTCCCTAGTGGGCTCCACAACAAGCTGTTCCAAAAAGACATCTATTTCACATTCCACAAATTCCTTTTCTTGATCTACTACCAACTTGATTTTTCCCAGTCCACCTGCATATTGAAATTTCCCCATGATCACTGTAACCTTGCCTTTCTTAATTGCCTTTTCTATGTCTTAGTGTATCTTGTACCCCAAATTCTGACTACTACTTGGAGGACTGTACATAACTCCCATTATGGATTTTTTTATCTTTGCAGTTCCTCAACTCGACCCACGTAGATTCTACATCATCTGACCCTACTTTGTTTCTTGCTATTGATTTAATTGCATTTCTTAATAATAAAGGCCACCCCCACCCTCTCTGCCCATCTGCCTGTCTTTTCAATAGGATGTATATCCTTGGATATTTAACTCCCAGTCCTGATCCCCTTGCAGCTGCTTCTCTGTGATGCCCACCACATCATACCTGCCAATTTCAGTGTGCACCAGATGCTCATTTACCTTATTTCGTACACTGCATGCATTCAGATACAACACCTTCGGTCCTGTATTGACCATCCCTCTTCTCATTGTCATTCATTTCTAAGACCATAAGGCCATATGACATCGGAGAAGAAATTAGGCCATTCAGCCCATCAAGTCTGCTCCGCCATTCAATCATGGCTGATAAGTTCCTCAACCTCATTCTCCTGCTTTCTCCCTGTAGCCCTTGATAATCAAGAACCTATCTATCTCAGTCTTAAATGTACTCAATGACTGGGCCTCCACAGCTTTCTGTGGCAGTGAATTCCATAGATTCACCACACTCTGGCTAAAGAAGTTCCTCCTTATCTCCATTCTAAAAGGTCTCCTCTTTACTCTAAGGCTGTGCCCTCGGGTTCTAGGCTCTCCTACCAATGGAGCGTGCTTGAAGTTTGATTCCTAACCCTGTCCAAAAACTCTGTCGTATTTTGTGCCCTGGAGACTTCAATAACCTCTGAGTTCTCCTTCCTTTTCATTTTTTTTCAGATGTTAACCTGTTGTTTTGTTTCCCATTGGCCACTGTACTTCTTGGCATTTTACCCTTCCCCAACGCCCCCCAACTTTCTAGTTTAAAGTCCTGTTGGGCTCCTATGCTGGGACTCATTTGCTGGATGCTGGGTCTCCTATTCTTCATTATTTATGCAAATGACATATATGACAGTGTGGGGAGTTAGATTACTAAATTTGCAGATGACACAAAGATTAGTCAGGCAATTAACAGTGAGGTTCAGTGTCTTGGGCTACAAGGATATTCGGGATGGCCAAATGATAAGTGGCAGATGGAATTTAACGCTGTAAAGTGTGAGGTAACACATTTTGGTGGGAGTAATTTGACAAAGAAATAGTCAATGAATGGCATGACACTAGGAAATTCTGTGGAACAAAAGTACATTGGAGTTTGTCAATGTTAGTAGGTTGGTGAAAAGGCATATGGGACACTTTCCTTTATCAACAGAGGCACAGGCTGCAAACACAAGTAAGTCATGTTGAAGTTGTACAGAATTTTGTTGAAGCCACAGCTACAGTAGCGTTTGCAGTTCTGGTAATCACATTACAGGAATTATTTTATTACACTGGAGTGGGTGCAGAGGAGATTCATCAGGATGCCGCCTGGGATGGAAAATTCAAGTTGTGAGGAAAGGTAGGGTAGCATGGGTTGTTTCTGTCGGGGCAGAGAAGACTGAGACGCAATCTGATTGAGGTGTACAAAATTATGAGGGGCACAAAATTATGAGGGGCAAGAACAGAGTGGATTAGGAGCAGCTGTTCCCCTTGTTTGAAGGGTCAGTTACAAGGGGTCACAGGTTAAAGATGGGAAAATGGTAAGGAACACCTTTTATAGCCAGAAAGTGGTTACGGTCTGGCATTCGCTGCCTGGGAGGGTGGTAGAGGCAAATTGCCTCACAGCCTTTAAAAGAAGTAGCTGGATGAGCTCTTGCCATGTTATAACATTCAAGGCAATGGCCCATTTGCTGGTAAATGGGATTAGGTTGCAGGTCGGGTGTTTCTCACTTGTCGTTGCAGAGCCAATGGGCTGAAGGATGTCTCCTGCATTGTATGATTTAAAGGGTAGCTGTTGAGGGGTGCTTTTCTGGCTAGAAATCTGTGAGCAGTGATGTTCTGCAGGGATCAGTACTGGGGCCCCTGTTGTGGTAATATATATAAATGATTTGGATGGAAATGTAGGTGGTCTGATTAGTAATTTTGCAGACGTCGTGAAAATTGGTGGAGTTGTGGATAATGAGGAAGGTTGTCAAAGGATACAGCAGGATATAGATCAGTTGGAAAGTTGGGCAAAGAAATTGCAGTTGGCATTTATTTCAGACAAATGTGAGGTGATGCATTTTGGGAGGTCAAATGCAAGTGAAAAGTATACAGTGAATGGCAAGACCCTTTGGAGCACTGATATACAGATGAATTTTGGAGTGCATGTCCATAGCTCCTTGAAAGTGGCAATACAAGTGGATAAGGCAGTAAAGAAGGCATATGGCATGCTTGCCTTCATCAGTCAGGGCACGGAGTATAAAAGTTGGCAAGTCATGTTGCAACTGTATAAAACTTTAATTGGGCCACATATGGAGAATTGTGTCCAGGTCTAGTCACCACATTACAACAAAGATGTGGAGGCTTTGGAGAGGGTGCAGAAGACGTTTACCAGGATGTTGCCTGGATTGGAGTGTATTAGCTATAAGGAGATGTTGGACAAACTTGGATTGTTTATGCTAGGGCATCAGTGGCTGAGGGGTGACTTGATAGAAGTGTGTAAATTATGAGAGGCATGGAAAGGATGGATAGTCAGAGTCTTTTACCCACAGTGGAAATGTCAAATACTAGGGGGCTTAGGTTTAAAGTGAGGGTGGGTGGATTAAAGGAGATGTGCGATAGAGTTAGCATTAAGGTTAGTGTTAGATTTAGGGTTTTAATTTTTCTTTACACAGAGGGTGATAGGTGCCTGGAACCCACTGCCGGAACAGGTGATAGAAGCAGATACGAAATCAATGATAAACAGGCATTTGGACAGACCAATGGACAGGCAGGAAATAGAAGGATATGGACCATGTGCACGTAGATGGGATTAGTTGAGAATGGCATTATGGTCAGTGCAGACATGTGGGCCGAATGGCCTGTTACTGTGTTGTAGTATTCTATGTTTTTATAGTAAAGACATCGGACTTCTACACCCTCACCAACCTCTTCACAAAGGCACTGACTGCACATGCAAGTAATGGCTGGACCATGTGCCAATTTCATTTAAAACAAGCACAATTATGACGAGTGTGTTGGAACATGATAACGAAGAAAATAAGCTGCAAATAATTAACTTTATGAGTTGCACAATGAGTATGATTGTGCTTTTTAATTTAAATAGCTGATCAAGTAGGCACAGAAGAATTTATTCCTGGTTGAAGTGCTTTCATAAATACATGAACCATTCCAAGCCTGCATAACAAAGCAGAACCACCCTACACAAGAATACAATCCTAACATTTGTCTCAAATACCCTCACTCAAAAACAAACATAAAAGGGGTTCAAAGATATTTCAACAAGTTAATACAATGGTCTGTCAACATTTTGGGAAATTAAAGGATACGTAAGCTGCCGTATACATGTAAGCTTTTTCCTCTCGGTTTGCTTTCACTGGCACACAAGCAAGGCGAAGCAAATTCTGTGCTTTTATATCATTTATGCATTCTAAAAATTGGAATCTCCTGGGTTTCCATGGCTCCTTCACAACATACAAGTTCTAAGATTCTGTAACCAAATCAGCTTGCCTGCTCCAAGGTTATAAATCAACCCAAAAGGCCACCAGCTACGTTGAGAATCATTTTGTGTTACTTTCAGCAACATTAAAAATCTCTTCACACAAAGCAATCACTGCACAGTGGCCCAGAAAGCTAGAGAATTTGTATATATTCATCAATAGGTGCCACAAACAGAAACAAAATTCACAGCATATTTCTCCCAGCATTTTTTTTGGTGTGGTTGGGGTGCATGTGGGCAGGGGTGGCATGGAACACATTGTCTTAATATTTTTTCCAGAAAAAAGCGCTACTCATTAGCTAATAAAAAGATTGCTGGTGCTACTATGAAGGACACTACTTTCACTCAATATAGAACAGGCACTATATGTAACATAAAATATAATTAAAAACCCACAATGTAATAGCTGTATCAAACCCCACACTCTACAACAGACTTGTTGCTGAAAACACCAAGCCTTTTGCTGTAGTTAACTGGCCAATGACCTTGCAGTCTGCTCAAAGGAAGCGATCACATTTACACCAAGATTTGAAAGCCTTCAGTCCTCCAACACTAGTCACTGAAAGCAACAACAATGTGTTAGAGATAACAAGGTGTAGAGCCGGATGAACACAGCAGGCCAAGCAGCATCATAGGAGCAGGAAGGCTGACAATTCGGGCCTAGACCATTCATCAGAAAAAACAATGTGTTAGAGACATCTTTAAGATTTCAGGCTGCCTCAGTTCAGATGCACACCAGTCAATTTGCAGTTAAATCAATGGATTCAAATCTCCTGTCTTTACCTGAATGGGAGGCTGAGCTGAAACATCAAGCCACATTCATCACTGCTTCCATGACTGCTCCAACCTTCACCAGGTACTGTGTTAGGTGTTGAGAAAAGACAAGAGTAAACTCACTCAATATCAGCAACCACCTAAGAATCTCTCTTACTGTGTCAGACATTCAGAGGAGAGAGAACTACTATAATAAACCAACATCCAAGAACAACCACTTACGTTTATACAGCACCTTTACTACAGTAAAGTGCCCCAAGGTTCATTACAGGACCACTAGCAGACAAAATCTAACACCAAACCACATTGGGAAGTAGAAGTAAAGTCATCATAGTCCCAGAGCACAGTAGAGTTGCTTTACCATTACAGAGACACTAGTGGTGGCTTAGCCTGCACGTACCCATACCACATGCGAAGGGAGAGGTTGAGAGGGAGAGTCCTTCATGGTAACCTCAGCCTGTGTCGGAATTGAACCTACTCTGTTGGCATCACTCTGCATTGCAAACTAGCTGTCCAGCAACTGAACTCACCAACCCCCATTAGGAGATATTAGGACAACTGAAGGAGTTAATTTTAGGGAGAACAAGAGGAGTAGATAAGCAAGGAGAATTAGAGACAACATTCCAGAGCTTATACACTCAGTAGTTGAATGTGTGACTACCAATGGTGGAATGATTACTACTAAGGAAGTTACAGGAGGTCAAAAACTGAACCAGACCAACCATACTAATACCGTGATTACAACAGCAGGTCAGAGGCTGGACACTCTGCAGTGAATAGCTCACTCCTGACTACTCAAAGCCTATCCACCTTTTACAAGGCACAAATCACGAAGGTGATGGAAAACCCCTCACTTATATGCACAAGTAGAACTCCAAAACACTCAGGCTAGACATCATTCAGGACAAAGCATCTCACTTGACTGGCACCACATTCACCACCTTCAGCATTCACCCCCTTCATCACTGACATAATGCCAGCAGCACGCACCATCTACAACATACAATGCAGTTGCTCACCATGGCTCCTTCAACAGCATCTTCCAAACCCACAACCTCTACCGAAGGAACAGGGGAACAGATGTAACATGACCTCCAGCAAGTTCCCCTCAAAGTCACTCACCATTCTGACTTGGAAATATATCATTGTCCTTTCGCTGTTGCTGAGTCAAAATCCTGAAACTCCCTACTTAACAGTACTATGGACATGCCTACACTACATGGACAGCTGTGATCCAAGAAAGCAGCTCACCATCACTTCCTTCAGGGCAATTAAGGTAAAACAAAATACTGGCCCACCCAATGACACCCACATTCCATAAATTAATAAAAAAAGTTTGTGTATGGCAGATGTTACAAATGGCTGTTAGGCTAGAAGAGATTGAACAGATAAGGAGGGAACACGGCCATGGCAGAACCTGAAAGACAAGGATGAGAATTTTAAAAATTGAGATAATAACCAGATGTCAATACAGGTTTACGATAAGAAAGGTGATCAAAGAACAGGACTAGAAGCAGAGTTCTGTACGAGCTTAACTTATGGAGGGTGCAAGACAGGCAAGAAATATTCAAGTTCAGGTGTAACAAGGGCACAGAAGACAATTTCAGCAGCCGATCAGCTGAGGCAGGGGCAGTATCAGATGATGTTATGTTGGCGGAAGTTAGCAGTCCTACTGCTTACAGGTATGTAGTTGAAAGCTCATTTCAGGTTCAAATGAAGCAAAAATATTTCCATCACAGACAGGTGCTAAGGAGAGGACAAGAAAGCTACTTGGTTGCAATGGAATGGGCTTTGTGACAAGGATTTAAATGAAATGCTTGGGGTGGGACAAGGTGAAATACTCAAAAGAAGAGTAGGGTCCTAAGCAGTCAGGAAACAGGCAGGTGTAATTTGGTTTTAAGAGTCATACCTACGGTTTTTTGCAGCTATGTAGACAAAACACACAAGGCAGCCTTCAAATAAAATGAAGAAAGATATCTGATGCTATAACTGCACAGAGTCTAAAGTCCTCACACACCCTAACAGTTTCATTGAACATTCCAGTTTTAGAAGTTATGTATTAGATAGTTCAGTCTCCAGAGTCCACTCTGCATGGGAGACAGGTCAGGTCTTACTTCCAGATTAACATTACTGAAGATAAGAACTGCTGTGAAACAAATCTCACTTCTCACCGATGCCAAAGGCGCACTGTAAATGTAGCTTGCCTGAAGTCTCAAACCTTTCAATCCTTAATATCTGCCCCAAAATCTTTCAAGCAGGGTAGGCTTCCTCTACATCGGGGAAACCAAGCGGAGACTCGGGGACCGCTTTGCAGAACACCTACGCTCCGTTCGCAACGAACAACTGCACCTCCCAGTCGCGAACCATTTCAACTCCCCCTCCCAT
>NW_025975460.1:0-7929 GCF_021869965.1 Rhincodon typus
ATGGGAGGGGGAGTTGAAATGGTTCGCGACTGGGAGGTGCAGTTGTTCGTTGCGAACGGAGCGTAGGTGTTCTGCAAAGCGGTCCCCGAGTCTCCGCTTGGTTTCCCCGATGTAGAGGAAGCCTACCCTGCTTGAAAGATTTTGGGGCAGATATTAAGGATTGAAAGGTTTGAGACTTCAGGCAAGCTACATTTACAGTGCGCCTTTGGCATCGGTGAGAAGTGAGATTTGTTTCACAGCAGTTCTTATCTTCAGTAATGTTAATCTGGAAGTAAGACCTGACCTGTCTCCCATGCAGAGTGGACTCTGGAGACTGAACTATCTAATACATAACTTCTAAAACTGGAATGTTCAATGAAACTGTTAGGGTGTGTGAGGACTTTAGACTCTGTGCAGTTATAGCATCAGATATCTTTCTTCATTTTATTTGAAGGCTGCCTTGTGTGTTTTGTCTACATAGCTGCAAAAAACCGTAGGTATGACTCTTAAAACCAAATTACACCTGCCTGTTTCCTGACTGCTTAGGACCCTACTCTTCTTTTGAGTATTTCACCTTGTCCCACCCCAAGCATTTCATTTAAATCCTTGTCACAAAGCCCATTCCATTGCAACCAAGTAGCTTTCTTGTCCTCTCCTTAGCACCTGTCTGTGATGGAAATATTTTTGCTTCATTTGAACCTGAAATGAGCTTTCAACTACATACCTGTAAGCAGTAGGACTGCTAACTTCCGCCAACATAACATCATCTGATACTGCCCCTGCCTCAGCTGATCGGCTGCTGAAATTGTCTTCTGTGCCCTTGTTACACCTGAACTTGAATATTTCTTGCCTGTCTTGCACCCTCCATAAGTTAAGCTCGTACAGAACTCTGCTTCTAGTCCTGTTCTTTGATCACCTTTCTTATCGTAAACCTGTATTGACATCTGGTTATTATCTCAATTTTTAAAATTCTCATCCTTGTCTTTCAGGTTCTGCCATGGCCGTGTTCCCTCCTTATCTGTTCAATCTCTTCTAGCCTAACAGCCATTTGTAACATCTGCCATACACAAACTTTTTTTATTAATTTATGGAATGTGGGTGTCATTGGGTGGGCCAGTATTTTGTTTTACCTTAATTGCCCTGAAGGAAGTGATGGTGAGCTGCTTTCTTGGATCACAGCTGTCCATGTAGTGTAGGCATGTCCATAGTACTGTTAAGTAGGGAGTTTCAGGATTTTGACTCAGCAACAGCGAAAGGACAATGATATATTTCCAAGTCAGAATGGTGAGTGACTTTGAGGGGAACTTGCTGGAGGTCATGTTACATCTGTTCCCCTGTTCCTTCGGTAGAGGTTGTGGGTTTGGAAGATGCTGTTGAAGGAGCCATGGTGAGCAACTGCATTGTATGTTGTAGATGGTGCGTGCTGCTGGCATTATGTCAGTGATGAAGGGGGTGAATGCTGAAGGTGGTGAATGTGGTGCCAGTCAAGTGAGATGCTTTGTCCTGAATGATGTCTAGCCTGAGTGTTTTGGAGTTCTACTTGTGCATATAAGTGAGGGGTTTTCCATCACCTTCGTGATTTGTGCCTTGTAAAAGGTGGATAGGCTTTGAGTAGTCAGGAGTGAGCTATTCACTGCAGAGTGTCCAGCCTCTGACCTGCTGTTGTAATCACGGTATTAGTATGGTTGGTCTGGTTCAGTTTTTGACCTCCTGTAACTTCCTTAGTAGTAATCATTCCACCATTGGTAGTCACACATTCAACTACTGAGTGTATAAGCTCTGGAATGTTGTCTCTAATTCTCCTTGCTTATCTACTCCTCTTGTTCTCCCTAAAATTAACTCCTTCAGTTGTCCTAATATCTCCTAATGGGGGTTGGTGAGTTCAGTTGCTGGACAGCTAGTTTGCAATGCAGAGTGATGCCAACAGAGTAGGTTCAATTCCGACACAGGCTGAGGTTACCATGAAGGACTCTCCCTCTCAACCTCTCCCTTCGCATGTGGTATGGGTACGTGCAGGCTAAGCCACCACTAGTGTCTCTGTAATGGTAAAGCAACTCTACTGTGCTCTGGGACTATGATGACTTTACTTCTACTTCCCAATGTGGTTTGGTGTTAGATTTTGTCTGCTAGTGGTCCTGTAATGAACCTTGGGGCACTTTACTGTAGTAAAGGTGCTGTATAAACGTAAGTGGTTGTTCTTGGATGTTGGTTTATTATAGTAGTTCTCTCTCCTCTGAATGTCTGACACAGTAAGAGAGATTCTTAGGTGGTTGCTGATATTGAGTGAGTTTACTCTTGTCTTTTCTCAACACCTAACACAGTACCTGGTGAAGGTTGGAGCAGTCATGGAAGCAGTGATGAATGTGGCTTGATGTTTCAGCTCAGCCTCCCATTCAGGTAAAGACAGGAGATTTGAATCCATTGATTTAACTGCAAATTGACTGGTGTGCATCTGAACTGAGGCAGCCTGAAATCTTAAAGATGTCTCTAACACATTGTTTTTTCTGATGAATGGTCTAGGCCCGAATTGTCAGCCTTCCTGCTCCTATGATGCTGCTTGGCCTGCTGTGTTCATCCGGCTCTACACCTTGTTATCTCTAACACATTGTTGTTGCTTTCAGTGACTAGTGTTGGAGGACTGAAGGCTTTCAAATCTTGGTGTAAATGTGATCGCTTCCTTTGAGCAGACTGCAAGGTCATTGGCCAGTTAACTACAGCAAAAGGCTTGGTGTTTTCAGCAACAAGTCTGTTGTAGAGTGTGGGGTTTGATACAGCTATTACATTGTGGGTTTTTAATTATATTTTATGTTACATATAGTGCCTGTTCTATATTGAGTGAAAGTAGTGTCCTTCATAGTAGCACCAGCAATCTTTTTATTAGCTAATGAGTAGCGCTTTTTTCTGGAAAAAATATTAAGACAATGTGTTCCATGCCACCCCTGCCCACATGCACCCCAACCACACCAAAAAAAATGCTGGGAGAAATATGCTGTGAATTTTGTTTCTGTTTGTGGCACCTATTGATGAATATATACAAATTCTCTAGCTTTCTGGGCCACTGTGCAGTGATTGCTTTGTGTGAAGAGATTTTTAATGTTGCTGAAAGTAACACAAAATGATTCTCAACGTAGCTGGTGGCCTTTTGGGTTGATTTATAACCTTGGAGCAGGCAAGCTGATTTGGTTACAGAATCTTAGAACTTGTATGTTGTGAAGGAGCCATGGAAACCCAGGAGATTCCAATTTTTAGAATGCATAAATGATATAAAAGCACAGAATTTGCTTCGCCTTGCTTGTGTGCCAGTGAAAGCAAACCGAGAGGAAAAAGCTTACATGTATACGGCAGCTTACGTATCCTTTAATTTCCCAAAATGTTGACAGACCATTGTATTAACTTGTTGAAATATCTTTGAACCCCTTTTATGTTTGTTTTTGAGTGAGGGTATTTGAGACAAATGTTAGGATTGTATTCTTGTGTAGGGTGGTTCTGCTTTGTTATGCAGGCTTGGAATGGTTCATGTATTTATGAAAGCACTTCAACCAGGAATAAATTCTTCTGTGCCTACTTGATCAGCTATTTAAATTAAAAAGCACAATCATACTCATTGTGCAACTCATAAAGTTAATTATTTGCAGCTTATTTTCTTCGTTATCATGTTCCAACACACTCGTCATAATTGTGCTTGTTTTAAATGAAATTGGCACATGGTCCAGCCATTACTTGCATGTGCAGTCAGTGCCTTTGTGAAGAGGTTGGTGAGGGTGTAGAAGTCCGATGTCTTTACTATAAAAACATAGAATACTACAACACAGTAACAGGCCATTCGGCCCACATGTCTGCACTGACCATAATGCCATTCTCAACTAATCCCATCTACGTGCACATGGTCCATATCCTTCTATTTCCTGCCTGTCCATTGGTCTGTCCAAATGCCTGTTTATCATTGATTTCGTATCTGCTTCTATCACCTGTTCCGGCAGTGGGTTCCAGGCACCTATCACCCTCTGTGTAAAGAAAAATTAAAACCCTAAATCTAACACTAACCTTAATGCTAACTCTATCGCACATCTCCTTTAATCCACCCACCCTCACTTTAAACCTAAGCCCCCTAGTATTTGACATTTCCACTGTGGGTAAAAGACTCTGACTATCCATCCTTTCCATGCCTCTCATAATTTACACACTTCTATCAAGTCACCCCTCAGCCACTGATGCCCTAGCATAAACAATCCAAGTTTGTCCAACATCTCCTTATAGCTAATACACTCCAATCCAGGCAACATCCTGGTAAACGTCTTCTGCACCCTCTCCAAAGCCTCCACATCTTTGTTGTAATGTGGTGACTAGACCTGGACACAATTCTCCATATGTGGCCCAATTAAAGTTTTATACAGTTGCAACATGACTTGCCAACTTTTATACTCCGTGCCCTGACTGATGAAGGCAAGCATGCCATATGCCTTCTTTACTGCCTTATCCACTTGTATTGCCACTTTCAAGGAGCTATGGACATGCACTCCAAAATTCATCTGTATATCAGTGCTCCAAAGGGTCTTGCCATTCACTGTATACTTTTCACTTGCATTTGACCTCCCAAAATGCATCACCTCACATTTGTCTGAAATAAATGCCAACTGCAATTTCTTTGCCCAACTTTCCAACTGATCTATATCCTGCTGTATCCTTTGACAACCTTCCTCATTATCCACAACTCCACCAATTTTCACGACGTCTGCAAAATTACTAATCAGACCACCTACATTTCCATCCAAATCATTTATATATATTACCACAACAGGGGCCCCAGTACTGATCCCTGCAGAACATCACTGCTCACAGATTTCTAGCCAGAAAAGCACCCCTCAACAGCTACCCTTTAAATCATACAATGCAGGAGACATCCTTCAGCCCATTGGCTCTGCAACGACAAGTGAGAAACACCCGACCTGCAACCTAATCCCATTTACCAGCAAATGGGCCATTGCCTTGAATGTTATAACATGGCAAGAGCTCATCCAGCTACTTCTTTTAAAGGCTGTGAGGCAATTTGCCTCTACCACCCTCCCAGGCAGCGAATGCCAGACCGTAACCACTTTCTGGCTATAAAAGGTGTTCCTTACCATTTTCCCATCTTTAACCTGTGACCCCTTGTAACTGACCCTTCAAACAAGGGGAACAGCTGCTCCTAATCCACTCTGTTCTTGCCCCTCATAATTTTGTGCCCCTCATAATTTTGTACACCTCAATCAGATTGCGTCTCAGTCTTCTCTGCCCCGACAGAAACAACCCATGCTACCCTACCTTTCCTCACAACTTGAATTTTCCATCCCAGGCGGCATCCTGATGAATCTCCTCTGCACCCACTCCAGTGTAATAAAATAATTCCTGTAATGTGATTACCAGAACTGCAAACGCTACTGTAGCTGTGGCTTCAACAAAATTCTGTACAACTTCAACATGACTTACTTGTGTTTGCAGCCTGTGCCTCTGTTGATAAAGGAAAGTGTCCCATATGCCTTTTCACCAACCTACTAACATTGACAAACTCCAATGTACTTTTGTTCCACAGAATTTCCTAGTGTCATGCCATTCATTGACTATTTCTTTGTCAAATTACTCCCACCAAAATGTGTTACCTCACACTTTACAGCGTTAAATTCCATCTGCCACTTATCATTTGGCCATCCCGAATATCCTTGTAGCCCAAGACACTGAACCTCACTGTTAATTGCCTGACTAATCTTTGTGTCATCTGCAAATTTAGTAATCTAACTCCCCACACTGTCATATATGTCATTTGCATAAATAATGAAGAATAGGAGACCCAGCATCCAGCAAATGAGTCCCAGCATAGGAGCCCAACAGGACTTTAAACTAGAAAGTTGGGGGGCGTTGGGGAAGGGTAAAATGCCAAGAAGTACAGTGGCCAATGGGAAACAAAACAACAGGTTAACATCTGAAAAAAAATGAAAAGGAAGGAGAACTCAGAGGTTATTGAAGTCTCCAGGGCACAAAATACGACAGAGTTTTTGGACAGGGTTAGGAATCAAACTTCAAGCACGCTCCATTGGTAGGAGAGCCTAGAACCCGAGGGCACAGCCTTAGAGTAAAGAGGAGACCTTTTAGAATGGAGATAAGGAGGAACTTCTTTAGCCAGAGTGTGGTGAATCTATGGAATTCACTGCCACAGAAAGCTGTGGAGGCCCAGTCATTGAGTACATTTAAGACTGAGATAGATAGGTTCTTGATTATCAAGGGCTACAGGGAGAAAGCAGGAGAATGAGGTTGAGGAACTTATCAGCCATGATTGAATGGCGGAGCAGACTTGATGGGCTGAATGGCCTAATTTCTTCTCCGATGTCATATGGCCTTATGGTCTTAGAAATGAATGACAATGAGAAGAGGGATGGTCAATACAGGACCGAAGGTGTTGTATCTGAATGCATGCAGTGTACGAAATAAGGTAAATGAGCATCTGGTGCACACTGAAATTGGCAGGTATGATGTGGTGGGCATCACAGAGAAGCAGCTGCAAGGGGATCAGGACTGGGAGTTAAATATCCAAGGATATACATCCTATTGAAAAGACAGGCAGATGGGCAGAGAGGGTGGGGGTGGCCTTTATTATTAAGAAATGCAATTAAATCAATAGCAAGAAACAAAGTAGGGTCAGATGATGTAGAATCTACGTGGGTCGAGTTGAGGAACTGCAAAGATAAAAAAATCCATAATGGGAGTTATGTACAGTCCTCCAAGTAGTAGTCAGAATTTGGGGTACAAGATACACTAAGACATAGAAAAGGCAATTAAGAAAGGCAAGGTTACAGTGATCATGGGGAAATTTCAATATGCAGGTGGACTGGGAAAAATCAAGTTGGTAGTAGATCAAGAAAAGGAATTTGTGGAATGTGAAATAGATGTCTTTTTGGAACAGCTTGTTGTGGAGCCCACTAGGGAGCAGGCAATTCTGGATTTAGTGTTGTGCAATGAGGCAGACTTGATAAGGGAGCTTAAGGTGAAGGAACCCTTAGGAAGCAGTGATCGTAATATGATAGAATTTACTCTGCAATTTGAGAAGAAGAAGATAGAATCGGATATAACGCTATTACAGCTGAATTAAGGCAACTACAGGGGCATGAGGAAGGAGCTGACCAGAATTGACTGGGAGAGGAGCCAAGCAGGAAAGACAGTGGAACAGCAATGGTAGGCGTCTCTGGGAGTAATTCGGGAGATGCAGCAAAAATTCATCCCTAGAAAAAGAAGCATATAAAAGGGAGGATGAGGCAACCATGGCTGACAAGGGAAGTCAGGGACAGCATAAAAGCAAAAGAGAAAGCATGTAATGTGGCAAAGGGCAGTGGAAATCCAGAAGATTGGAAAGCTTACAATGAAAAAAATAAGGAAGGAGAAGATTAAGTATGAGGGTAAGCTAGTCAGTAAGATAAAAAAAATTGCAAGAGTTTCTTTCGATATATAAAGGGAAAAAGAGAGGCAAAATTGGTCATTGGGCCACTGGAAAATAATGCTGGAGCAGTAGTAATGGGGAAACAAAGAAATGGCTGAGGAACTGAATAGGTACTTTGAGTCAGTCATCACGGTGGAAGACACGAATACTGTCGCAAAATTTCAAGAGAGTTGGGGTGGGGGCAGAGATGAGTATGGTGGCCATCACCAAGGAGAAGGTGCTAGAAAAACTGGGTAAATCACCTGACCAGATGACCTACGCCCCAGAGTTCATAAGGAAATAGCTGGAGAGATAGTGGAGGCGTTCGTGGTGATCTTTCAGGAATCGCTGGAACCCGGGCCCCAGAGACTGGAAAATCACTAATATAACCCTATCAGAGATAGTAGGAACTGCAGATGCTGGAGAATCCGAGACAACAAGGTGCAGGGCTGGATGAACACAGCAGGCCAAGCAGCATCATAGGAGCAGAGAGGCTGACGTTTCGG
>NW_025975461.1:0-5733 GCF_021869965.1 Rhincodon typus
CCTATCCCCTCCTCCCACCTCAAGCCCCACCCCCATCTCCTACCTACGAGCCTCATTCCGCCCCCTTGACCTGTCCGTCCTCCCTGGACTGACCTATCCCCTCCCTAACTCCCCACCTACACTCACCTTTACTGGCTCCATACCCGCCTCTTTGAACTGTCTGTCTCCTCTCCACCTATCTTCTCCTCTATCCATCTTCTATCCGCCTCCACCTCTCTCCCTATTTATTTCAGAACCCCCTTCCCCTCCCCCATTTCTGAAGAAGGGTCTAGGCCCGAAACGTCAGCTTTCCTGCTCCTCTGGTGCTGCTTGGCCTGCTGTGTTCATCCAGCTCTACACCTTGTTATCTCTTGTTACCACATAGCCTGCCATTACACACCCCCTGTTGTTAGTCACTAACAGTCCCCATTAACAACTATTCACCCTCCCAGCCTGATCGTTAGCAACTCCTTTGTCTGTCCAACTATCTTTCTCCCTCTTTGGGCTCTATCCTATCGTTTACTCCCAACCCCACTCACCTCCCTATTTTCTGCATATAAACTGACATTTTCCCAGCCACCATCAGTTCTGAGGAAGGGTCACCGGACCTGAAATGTTAACTCTGTTTTCTCCTTCACAGATGCTGCCAGACCTGCTGAGCTTTTCCAGCAACTTTGTTTTTGTTCCAAGTTAAAAAGCATCTGTGCAATCATATTTACTGACCCATATTTACAAAAAGCTGTTACAGCTATAAATCAAGAATTGGAATTGACAGTAGCAGTATGGTTGGGTCATTCACAGTGTTTAAGACTGGGACGGACAAATCTTTGCTCTCTCAGGGATTCAAGAAACATGTGGAATGGGTGGAAAAGTGGAGTTGAAACAAAAAGATCAGCAATGATTGTACGAAGTGGTGGAACAGGTTAGACAGAACATACAAGCTACTCCTGCTCCTTTCTCTGTGTTCTTGTATAAACAGATTGATAGCAAGATAATTTTTCGAAACAAACAATTTGCAGTTTTATACTCTGAATCGGACTATAAAGATGTAATGCATCATCCTAATAATTTTATGGAAATAGGAAGTAACATTCTATAGGGAATAAACAGAAAGTGAAATGCACCAAACAATAGGTATGTGGTACCTGATAGCAATTGGACTGTGTACTTAAGGAAATATAAAAAAGTGCTTAGTGCAAAGGATCTTTTAGTTTGACAGGAAGCAGTGTTAGTTACATTCTGCTGAAATTACACAAAAACTGCTGCTAAACAGTTGATATCTTAAGGAAAATTTACCAGCATTTTTGGCAGATAGTAAAAGGAACAGAAAAAGTTAATCTTTATCATAACACAAGGAGAACAATAAAAACATCATTATGCTGAGAGCTGATCTTTGTCAGCACAGGAAATCCCTGCAGTTTGAAAGGTTTTTGGATTGTTAGAGGAAATTCTGTTTAATATTTAATAATTTTAGTGTATGATGGAACTAAAACAAAGTAAAATAGGAAAATGGTCTGAAAACTGAATATTCTGCACTTATACAATTACCGGATAATAATATGGTTCAATAATGAACATTTATATACACCGTAGAACCTTCAAAAATATTCATAAAACTTGCCTTTTACTAATTATTCCTAACCACCCTGCACTACTGACTGACTTACATGAACAGCTATTGGCACCAAGTCCATAAAATCCTGGTGCACAGGAGTCACAGCATCGTCCAATCACGCCAGGCTTACACTGGCATTGGCCACCAAACTTGCTGCAGATTCGACTGATTGATCCCTGAGGATTACAGCAACAGGCTGTGGAATATACATAAGAAACTCCAATCAGTTAGCAGGAAAAATGAATTCCATTACATCTGTGGTCAGAAGGTTTGGACCAAATCGTAGCACCTAACAATGTTATAGGCTTCATTAATTCCTCCTATCTAATTTTCACACTTTATAGTGTTGCACTGGGGTCACTTTTAACTCAATGCAGAATTGGGGAACAATGCAAGGGCAAGGTGCAAAGACAACAATTGGCGCAATTCCATGGGTTTCCCACTTGGTGAGTTAAGGTAAAACCTACTCGTCACCACCTCCAATCAGGTCAACCATATCATGCTTACAAAATGGGAGAGGGCTGTCACTTGCACTATGATAGGTCTGCACTGTTATTTTTCTCATGCGTGATATTAGATAGTAAGTGCCTGGTGCATAGAGATCAGGAATGAGAATGCTTGCTAATTTCTCCCTTCATTTGTTCTAACCAGTGATAGTCTGGTGAATTTAGCAGGACTGAACTTCACAACTACCGCTCTGTATAGTTTTATTTTTTTTAATTCACTCATGGAACATGAGCCTTGCTGCTGATGTTACACTGACCTGCAAGTTTATCTATTTGTTGTGCTGTGTATCCTGAATTTTGTTTTATCAGCCAAATTGTTGTTTCATAAATATACAGTGAAATGTTGACAATTTTCATCAGTGTTATTTCTGATTTGTAAATTGTGCTGTGTAATTTCACCAGATTGGTAGTTAAATCTATTTACACAGTAGTCAAACAAAATATTTTTGAGAAATAGGCATGGTTTTGCAGTTCATGAATTAAATATGTTATTAATATGAAGTTGTTACTGGGTCCTTTTGTGCAACAACCAGGCTGCTAATGTCAACTAAGAAAACATTAAAGAGTCTCCAATGGCATTTGTATAATTATCGAGACTAATGCCAGATGCTAATAAGGCCATCTTTAAGTCTAAATAATGTATTTTAGGGAAGGAAATCTGTCATCTTGGTATGGCCTACATGTGACTATAAACCCATAGCAATGTCGTTGACTCTTAAATCCTCTCTGGGAAATTAGGGATGGATAATAATTACTGGCTTGGCCAGTGATGCTCACATCCCAAGAGTGAAGTAAAAATAAGATGGCCTTTTTCTTTCATTTTAGTGTTTAGAACTCATATAACGTTAATTTCTCTCTCTGAGGCTCTAATACTCACGGACAGCTCCATTGTGGATCCGAGCAGACATGCTGGCTATCAGTCGCTCACATACTTCTGGTATAGTGTGAGGTACCACTTGATAGGCAACATCGACACATTGATATCGTCTGTACTCATCTAAATCTGTTTTACTGCTGAAATCCTCCAGAGAGTTAATCATTGGAATCAGACCCAGCTAATGACAAAAGAAATAAAAATCTCATTAGTCACCAAAAGTGCTCAGTGACTTGTGCAGCAGGCCTGTGGGAGACGGGGCTACTACAACACTCCCATGTAACATGGAGAAGCCCAGTTCTGGAGAAGGGTCCTGACTTGAAACGTCAACTTTCCTACTTCTCTGATGCTGCCTGGCCTGCCGTATTCCTCCAGCTCCACACTATGTTAGACTCTGATTCCAGCATCTGCAGTTCTTGCTATCTCCCACTGTTAGCAAGCTGCTGTGTACCAATTCTGGTTAACAATAATAATCCTATGGCACTAATGTAAATAATCCTTGATTAACATTTATCCGTGGCTGAATGTGTGCCGATCTCCAAGGAAGCTGGTTGTAATCATCCCAGCCCGTACACATTGTTGGAAATGTTACTCAGGGTGGTGCCTTAGGTCCAGCTACCATTAGCTGCTTCATTAATGGCCTGGCCTCCAGAAAGTCAGGCAGGGTACTTTGTTGATAACCGGTCCTCTTAGCAATTATGTGGGGAATACATTATTCTAGGCTCGCTGTGCAGCAAGCCTGGGCAACATGCAAACTTAAACTGCCAAGCAGGCGCCATATCTGAATGTCAGGCAATTTGCATTTCCAACAAGATGGAACCCAACTACCTCTTCATGACATTCAATGTTAATGTTATTTTAGAATCCCCTATTCTCAATATTCAGGGCCATCACCAATCAAAAACTTAACCAGATAATCACTTAAATACCATGGTTATGTGAGGAGGCCTGAGGCTGATCATTCTCTGGTGAGTAACAACTTTTGACACACAAATCCTCGCCACTACCTACCAACTATCCTGAGAATGACAAAAGACAATTTTTTAAATGGAAATTCAACATTGGTGTTTCTAATGACACACTGTTTTTCTATAACTAAATATGAAAAGTAAAACTGGTGGACATGTCTATTAGTTTATAATTCGGATGGGAAATAAAGTAGATAGTGTAATAAAGTTCACAAAAAATGCAATTAATATTCAAAAACAGTTTTGAGGTGTACAATTTTTAGATACGTTGATAAGCAATTTATGTGAATCCACAAGTTTGCTCTTCCTATTGATTAATACCACATGGCAAATATTGTCTCTTGATTGCAAAGCTTAATACCTGAAATTTTTCCTTGTTTTATGAAACGATAACCTTGAATCTCTGGTAATAATGATATAATAGTTCAGCTTAAAAGCTGAGTTTGTTTTAAGTATCAACAAAGTGCTCCATTATACTGTGAAAACCACAAAGTTCAATTAATTAAGTATCAAATACTTTACAGTGTGTATCATCTAATGACACCTTCTGTTATTGATGCCTCTTTAAAAAAAAAATCAACATGAGTTATCACACATCTCTATGGCCATCACATCCTGAAGTTTGGCCTCAATCCCTGATCTTTTAGCCCAGAGGTAGGATCACTACCACTGCAGCACAAGACCATGATATCTGTGATTCTTGGTAATGTGTTCAACATCATCAGAATTGAAAATAACTGGTGCTATGATGTTGCCACTTTATGAATACACCCTAAATTGCAACAACAAGAAGATTTAACTTTGCTTACAGAATCAATCAAGATGTGATTGCTGAACTGACTGTTTGGAGTAGGAGACGAATTGAAGTAAATCTCCACGATGTACTGTACTGAGGGCTCCAGGCAAATTGGAGTATTAAGAAATGTGATCCTGTTTATAAAGAAATACAAAGCTATTATTATAGCATAACACATGTAACAATATTATTAAATATTTATTATGGATAGCCAAGCAGTAGAAACAATCTCATTCTTCATTTGGGTTATTCTTTCTATTGAATGATAAGAACGTGCTTTTAAACTATACTTTTCAACTCACTGTTAGTTCACAGCACAATGTTAATTAACATGCATGGATACCCCTGCTAATGTTGCATCCAATGGCATGTGACACCATTCTGTCATTCTATAGTACTGAGTGCGAATGTCTGCTGCTCACCTTAATTCTGTGAATGATCATGATAATCAACAGACATAATCAATTCTGTAAAATCCAGCAAGTTTAAAACTGCCCAGAGATGTTGCAATGCTGTGTACTATCTCTGGCTATAATAACACTAAGCTGCTTATTGAATAGAATCTTAGTCGAGAATGTTCAATATGAGATGACAAATTACAGTGACACTTGTTTCATGTTTACGAGGGGATATAACAAAAGAGAGGAAGCAGAAGACTAGTGTTCAGAATTGTCTCCAGTGGTTGTTGGATGACAGTAGGCAAATGTCAATATTTCCTCTGGATGCAAGTTTATTTCATTACCAGAGGTTCAGAAGATAATTGCCAATGCTGCAAAGAGCAAAGTTTCAGGTGATATTTGAGCATAAGAGTTCTCCAAAGGCAGAAATAACTTGAGGCTTTATTCTGTGGAGACTAAAAATTGACATCATTGAAGAATAATACATAATTGATACATTTAATTGAAATGACAAACTAATTTCTGTGGCAGGGTTTCCCAAAGCAATGCCCAGTGGACAATAACAAAGTTCAATTAAATGTATCAATTATGTATTAT
>NW_025975461.1:6233-6733 GCF_021869965.1 Rhincodon typus
TGTGTAAAGTGTCTGAAGGATCTTCACGGATGTTTTGTGATGACTACAAGATTCGTGTTTGCTGCAAGTCACGTATGATGCCAATACCAACGACAATCATTGAAACATCCACATCAGGTAAGGATGATGTTTATATATGAGAGGATCTTTTTGATCAACTTGTCTCATTGACGACAGTGTCATGTTATTTTTCCCACAAACGATGAATGATCACTATTGGTTGACAGACATGGAACAGAGAGTGGAAATAAATGTCTTTTTTGAAATGGTGGGCAGTGACTGGTGTGATAGCACAAGGGTCATTGCATTTGCCCAACAAGTCATGATATAATGTTAAAGTACAGAATTGCATGGTTTTGATTGTGTTCTGTGCAATATAGTGCCAGGTCCAAGGAGAGAGACACCCATAACTAGCAGTCCTGTTAGTCGGATTAAGATGAGTAAGTGTTATCTTTACTCACATCTTATTTATGTATATGTGGTTACTCTCAAAAGGTAAA
>NW_025975461.1:7233-7929 GCF_021869965.1 Rhincodon typus
GCCATCCTGAATGAAAAGATTCTATTATGGTGATTGTGGACAAAGAATTTATTCATTGGGATTTTATACTCGAACAATGGAAAGTTTAGATATTTTGTGAACAGAATCCACAATGTTAGTCCACATTGAGAAATTTAGGACTAGTTTTGCGTGAGTGTTTTGAATATCAGCCTTTCATTTTTTCAGTCTGCAGTAAACTGCAGATTTAAGTTTGTTTTTGACAGGAACAGGTAGGCGGATTCAAAAAAAAACTTGCCGAAATGTTTGCTGTCAAGTTTTCAACTTTTTTGTTCCAACCCAAAATCCAACTTCAACCTGCAGCCAACTAGAGCCAAAAATTTCTCTTCATGTTGACGTTGCATTCACTACACAATTATTCAAATGATATTTTAATGAGCACATTGAAGATCATCTTCAATCGTTTGTGAGCCCGTTTCGAAATTGCTTGAAGACACATATTAATTGATGTGAAACATACCTGAATGATCATTCCTGCCTGCCGAGAATTAATGGATTAATTTATTTTCTTATCAATGCTAACTAGGGTTAACATTAACCACAGCAGCAACAGGAAAATCAAGCACTTCACAAGTCGCCGTCAGTGGTGAGTATTATTCATCCACTTATCAGAGCATGGAAAAATATCTTTGCCAAACCTACATTAAAAGTTAATAATTTTCCTCTGCTGTTTAGCAC
>NW_025975462.1:0-7927 GCF_021869965.1 Rhincodon typus
TCAGCCTTCCTGCTCCTCTGATGCTGCTTGGCCTGCTGTGTTCATCCAGCTCTACACCTTGTTACCTCTAATGTATAAATCACAACTGATTTATCTTTAACTAATCATTTATGAAGTTATATGTGAAGACCAGTAATAAACTACAGGAAGCATAAATTTCCATTTCAAATGTGTCTCATAAATAACAAAACAAATAATGAATGAATATAATTATGATCATTTACTTATATTTTCCCTCTGAATTACTGGCTTGTGTGTACTTTCATTGAGTCATCATGGACTAACCCAGTAAAGTGGAGTTGAACCTAAGTGGAAAATATAAACTAATGATTCAAGCACACCTACATGTGTAAGCTTCCTGAAACATTACCAAAGATAGGTCAACTCCAGCATGAAAAGAGTTATTGTATTTATAGATGATTTAGTTTTCTTTTATTTGTGTTTGGCACAGCATGTTTAACATGTGGCTCAGTGGTAGAACACCAGCCTCTGAGTCAGAAACGGATTCATCCACAAACAACAGATCGAACAAGAGACTAATTCTCAATATCCCTCTCGCCACCATCCCCATTCTCCCTCCTCCCATCCGTCCACCCACCTGCCAAAGAAGGCAAAACAAAAGATATTGGACCCTATGAGAGTAACAATGTCCTTACTGGAAAATGTGATGACTCTACAACAATGATCAATGCTGTAGTTCAGAAACATCATTCAAATGCCATTCAGAAACTCTTGCTGTCAGACAATAAGCCACAAGGAAAACCAGATGGGATAATGAAAACATCAAATATCTCTTTTGCTGAGCATATTTCAGATTGATTCATTTGGTGAGTGATCTTGCCGAAAGCAAATGGTCATTTTCTTTCAAGGTTCAGTTTGCCAGCGTGTAATCCGTCAGGTTAAGATTCAATCATCTCAATCAACATAGTCTGGAAATCTAATGGAAAGTGCTAAAGTACAAAATGACAATCACTACAGCACATCTACGGGAAAGGATTGAAGTAAACTGAATGTTAAATTCTGAAGAGAAAATTCACTCTTAAAGTTTAGCAGTCATAATTTGCATGATTTCCAGTTAATAATAATATTGCACCTTTTCCTCAGTGCTGTCGTGCTAGAGTTAGTGCAGTAGTTTCTGTAGAGCTCTTCAAATGCAAGAAGGTGTCTCAAAGCAAGTTGGAGGTTCAAAGGTCAAAACCTGACACCAAGCAGGAAGAAGGAAGACTATAAAGAAAAGCTTGGTGGATAATAACATGTTCAAAGCAAGTTTTTCATGAGGAGTAGTTTGGAAGAAGAGACATGGTGGAATGTGAACTAGTGAGGTAGGTGCAGAAAGCAACTTTAGTACCTGCATCAAGCTGTAAGTAACACAAATGTGACAATCAATTAACCATTGTTGAGAGGAGTAGAATTTGGGGAAGGGGAGGAGGCTGTTGAGATAACTTGGCACGTTCCAAAGAGCAATTTCAAGGCAATGATAAGAATCCTGAGCTAAATTTGCTGAAGTCAGTAAATAGACATCAGAAAGGTCATACCTTGAAGTTAAAAGATATGATTTTGGCAGCAGCATGGGAGAGGTAGAGACAGAGTTAGAAACAAATAGTTTGGCAAATGCACTGTACATAATGAAGGAAGCTGAATATGAGTTGAACAGGACAGCAAACTGGAGCATCTATAAGCTTAGCATGAAGTGATGACCAAGGAAATTTAGAATTGAAGATATGATGAAATATATTTTCTTTGACTCTCAGTTGCCAGAGAAGCCAGAACTTTTTGAGAATTGTGATAGCACGCTGACAGCACACTCTGATTAAGAGTTATTTGGTGGTTACATTCAATTCACTCCAGGGATTGGAGTGGGGCTTATTGTTAGATTTACAGTCACTCAGGACAGCATAACAGTCACTGAGCAGGAGTTTAAAGGAAACAGGACTGTAGGCCAGTCAGTTGTGATACAGAGGTAGAGGTAGACTCCATTTTAGGTATGCAGTGTTTAGCTGCATTTGTTATGACTTGCTGGAGTAAAGCACTTGAAATCGAGGATGCCTATTCCTGGAGTCATCACAAAAGTGAAAGATTAAAGTACGCAAACTCCCCCAATTCATCTGACCTTCAGGCCCAAGTTGATAGAAAGTATGGACCAGATATCTGTACTGAATAAGAACCACTGTATATTACAAGGAGTTAGACTCTAGCTATGGGTAAACAGTTTTAATCTGTTAGCTTATAACACTACTATTTAAAACTATAATCTCTCCATAAACTCACCCGTACGCACACAAACACTCAGACAAAACAGGGTAAAATAGGTTATAGACAGAGGGGAAAAACTTGGAAGACAGTTCTGTAGCCTTTGTTCTGATTCTGCTATTGAGCTGATCCTAAGGACATTTCTGCTGGAATGGAAGTTGCTTCGGTTATCTTTCTCTGGATGTTTCCGCTGGTTGGTGACAGATGCAAAGTGGCCAGTTCACTCATAAAGGGTTTCTGACAGTTAAAAATCATGGCTTACAACGAGTTTTGAGGGAAGGATAAATTGTTTTCTTCAGATTTAAATTAAGTTGACTGAAGAGATCAGAGAGACTGCTTCTGAGCTGGAAATAACTGAACACTTCTCTCCCTTTCTCTGTCTTTCTCTGACTTTCTCCTAACTCTAAGCTGTTCAGTTACCTGAGAACCAATGTCACAGTTGTTAACAGGCAAAAGGTCACTTTCATTATAACTGGCCACCAGTACATAGACCAGAGCACACATTCTTCGTGCCGGATCGTCTGCAACTCACACTTCAATCGCTGCCTGATCAAACAGTTGTTTACATGATGCCTGCAGTGGGTGATGGGTCATTTGCTTTCAAAACGTACAGATACCCTTTCAAACACTGGTTTGAGATACCTCTTTCTTGTTTCAATACATAATCGTCTTTTAAAAACAAAAGTAAAAAGATATCACCCTTGCACACAGTGGGATGGCAATTAAACAGATTCTGTGTAGAGGGACTTAGTGGGGAATACAACGTGGTTGGATGGTTCTGTGCTGTTAGAATGGCCTCGGGAAGAAGTTCTCCGAATAACTAGGCAGCTAAGAGAAGTCAGGATGCTGGGAAAAAGGGAAGGTTACTGGCTCTGCACTGAGGAAGCCTTTGAGTATGAATACTTCAATACAGTTTAGACAGTGGCATTTGAAAACCTCAGCAAGAGCACTTATTTGATGTGCTGCGGAAAAATGGAGCCTGTGGTAGGGAGTTTGGTGGGTGGAGTGAAGCTCACAGGCATGACTGGATCAGTGAAATGCTGGAGTTATGATCAGAAGATATAGGAGCAGAATTAGGCCATTCTGCCCATAGATTCTGCTTTGCCATTCAATAATGCCTCATATGTTTCTCAATCCCATTCTCCTACCTTCTCCCATTAACCGATGCTCCCCTTAGTGATCAAGAACCTATCTATCTCTGTCTTAAATACACTTTGCAATGGCCTCCACAGACCTCTGTGGCAACAAGTCCCATAGATTAACCACCCTCTGGCTGAAGAAGGTCCTCATTTCAGTTCATAAGAGCCACCCCTTCACTCTGAGGCTGTGCCCTCATGTCCCAGTCTCTCCTACTAGTGAAAACATCTTCTCCACATCCACTCTATCCAGGCATCTCAGTATTCTGTAAGTTTCAATGAGATACCCCTTCATCCTTCTAAACAATATCAAGTACAGACCTAGAGTCCTCAGCTACTTCTTATAAGACAAACCCTTCATCCTTGAGATCATTCTTGTAAACCTCCTCTTGATCCCCTCCAATGCCAACACATCCTTTCTTAGATATAAGGCCTAAAACTGATCACAATATTCCAATTGACCAGAGCCTTATACAACCTTAGTAGTATATCCCTGGTCTTGTATTCTAGCCCTCTTGAAATGAATGCTAACATGACATTTACCTTCCTAACTGCCAACTAAACCTGCAAGTTAATGTTAACAGGATCCTGATCTAGGACTCCCAAGTCCCTTTGTGCTTCAGATTTCCAAGGCCTTTGCCCTTTTAGAAAATGGTCAATGTCTCTATTCTTTCCTCCAAAGTGCATAATCTAACACTTTTTGCACATTATATTCCATCTGCCTCTTTTCCTAGTCTGTCCAAGTCCTTCTGTAACCTCGCCAGTTCCTCAGCACCACCTGCCCGTCTACCTACCTTTGTGTCATCTGCAAGCTTAGCAACAATGCCGTCAATTCCTTTGTCCAGATCACTGATGTATAATGTGAATAGTTGTGGTCCCAACACTCACCTCTGCAGAACACCACTAGTAACCGACTACCATCGTGAAAAAGGCCTTCTGCCAGTCAGCCAATCCTCTGTCCATGCCAGTACCTTTCTCCTAACACCATAGATTGTTATCTTATTTCGCAGCCTCCTGTGCAGCACCTTGTCAAAGGCCTCTGGAAATCCAAATATATCACGTCCACTGGCTCTCCTTTGTCTCATTTGATTATTACCTCCTCAAAGAATTCTAACAGACTTGTTAGGCATGAGTGCCCTTGATGAAGTTGCACTGACTCAGCCCTATTTTACTAAGTGCTTCGCAATTTTATCCGTAATAATGGACTTAAAATCTTACCAATCACTTAAGGTCAAGCTAACCAGCTTATACTTTCCTGTGTTCTGCCTCCCTCCCTTCTTAAACTGGTGTGTTACATAAGCAATTTTTCAGTCCTCTGGAACCCTCCCTGTCTCCATGATTCCTGAAAGATCAGCACCAATGTTTCTACAATCTCAACAGCTATTTCCTTCAGAACTCTGGGGTGTAGTCCATCTCATCTGGGTGATTTATCCACTTTCAAACCTCTCAGCTTCTGCAGCACCTTCTCCTTAGTGATGACCATTACATTTATCTCTGCCCCCTGACTCGCTTGAAGTTCTGGTATGCTGCTGGTGTTTTCCACTGTGAAAACTGATACAAAGTATCCATTTGTTAGTTACACTATTTCTTTGCTCCTCATTACTACTTCTTCAGCGTCATTTTCCTGTGGTCCAATGTCCACTCTTGCCTCTCATCATTTTTATATCTGTAAAAAACTCTTGCAATCTTCTTTTATATTACTAGCTATGACACCCCCCACCCCTCCTCCCCCCACCCCCTTATTGGTTTTTTGGTTATCCACTTCTGGTTTTTAAAGGCTTCCCAATAATCTTCACCATATTGTATGCTTTTTATTTTGCTTTTGTGCTGTTCCTGATTTCCGTTGTTAGCTGTGGTTGCTTCATTCCACCCACCCACCTCATTTAGTTTGTTTCTTCTTCCTTGGGATGAATTTCTGCTGTGCTTCCCGAATTACCCCCAGAAATCCCTGCCATTGCTGCTCCACTATCTTTCCTGCTAGGCTCCCTTCTAATCAAACTCTGGGCACCTCCTCCCTCATGTCTTTGTACTTACCTTTACTGAATGGTAACCCCATTACATCTGATTCCAGCTTCACCTTCCTACACAGCAGGGTTAATTCTATCATATTATGGTCACTGATCCTAGAGGTTCCTTCACCTTAAGCTCCTGAATCAAATCTGCCTCCTTTCACATCAGCAAATCCACAATTTCCTGTTCCCCAGTGGGCTCTACAAAAAAAACTCAAAGACTTCCCACAAATTCCTTTTTTTGACATCCAATGCCAACCTGATTTACCCAGTCTACCTGCATTTTAATGTCCCCCACAATTATTGTAACAGTGCCTTTCTTAAGTTCATTTTCTATCTCCTGACTTATTTTCTTCTGCACATTCTGATTACTGCTAGGAGGCCTAAACATAACTCCCATCAGGGTATTTTTTCCTTTGCGGTTCCTCAACTATGCTCACACAGATTCTCCATTTTCCAACTCTATATCATTTCTTAGTATCAATTTAATTTTATTTCTTACTAACAAGGTAACCCCTCTCCCTCTGTCTACCTGCCTGTCCTGTCAATAACATGTATTTGCTTGGATATTTAGTCCCCAGCCCTGGTCTCTTTGCAGCCACATCTCTGTGATGCCTACAACATCATATCTGCCAATTTCAATCTGTGTTAAAAGCTCATTTTCCTCATTGCGTGAACTGTGTGCAATTAAATACAATACCCTCCATCCTGTGATGACTGCCCCGCTTCCCTTAGTTGTCCTCCTGTGCCTGAAGTTAGATTCCTGACCCTTTCCACACATTCTGTCCTATTACTTGTTCTGGAAACTGTAATAACCTCTGCAGAGCTCTCCCCCCACTTCAATATTTTCCATAATGTTCCATGCAACTGATAGAATGAATGAGTGCTGTTTTGCTATTTCAGAGTCAAGGGGAGAGTAAACCCAGGACGGGAAATTGACCAATCATGATAGAAGTATGGTCCTTAAGAAAGTCCATAGCAGAGCAGCTTTTGAGACAAAGTTCCAAGGCGGGCTCGTAAAGAATTGCAATCCTTTTTAGAGATAATGAGAAGAAACCGATATATTATTGATATCTATAATTGCTGAGAAATCCATGCATCTGTCTTGATCACATTTGCTGTTCGAATTGTGTTGTAAGGTGCTCAATCATAGTATATTACCTATGTTCACCACATTTGAAATCTGGGGTTGTTATAAATACAGAGGGTTCCTGATTTACAAACATCCAACTTGTAAATGCTTACACTTACAAACACAATCCCATACACGGTTTTAACAATTAAAAACCCAACATACGGACAACTGCTTTCCATTGTCTTGAATCAGAGATAGTAGGAACTGCAGATGCTGGAGAATCCGAAACAACAAGGTGCAGGGCTGAATGAACACAGCAGGCCAAGCAGCATCATAGGAGCAGAGAGGCTGACGTTTTGGGCCTAGACCCTTCATCAGAAAAGGTGGATGGGATGGGGGTTCCGAAATAAATAGGGAGAGAGTGGGAGGCGGATAGAAGAGAGATAGAGGAGAGGATAGGTGGAGAGGAAACAAATAGATCGAAGAGGCGGGGATGGAGCCAGTAAAGGTGAGTGTAGGTGGGGAGTTAGGAAGGGGATAGGTCAGTCCAGGGAGGACGGATAGGTCAAGGGGGCGGGATGAGGTTGGTCGGTAGGAGATGGAGGTGCGGCTTGAGGTGGGAGGAGGGGATAGGTGGGAGGAAGAACAGGTTAGGGAGGCAGGGACGAGCTGGACTGGTTTTGGGATGCGGTAGGGGGAGGGGAGATTTTGAAACTTGTGAAATCCACATTGATACCATTGGGCTGCAGGGTTCCCAAGCGGAATATGAGTTGCTGTTCCTGCAACCTTCGGGTGGCATCGTTGTGGCACTGCAGGAGGCCCAGGATGGACATGTCGTCTGAGGAATGGGAGGGGGAGTTGAAATGGTTCGCGACTGGGAGGTGCAGTTGTTTATTGCGAACCGAGCGTAGGTGTTCTGCAAAGCGGTCCCCGAGCCTCCGCTTGGTTTCCCCGATGTAGAGGAAGCCACACCGGGTACAGCGGATGCAGTATACCACATTGGCAGATGTGCAGGTGAACATCTGCTTGATGTGGAAAGTCTTCTTGGGGCCTGGGATGGGGGTGAGGCAGGAGGTATGGGGGCAGGTGTAGCACTTCCTGCAGTTGCAGGGAAAAGTGCCGGGTGTGGTGGAGCTGGAGGGGAGTGTGGAGCGGACAAGGGAGTCACGGAGAGAGTTGTCCCTCCGGAAAGCAGATAAGGGTGGGGAGGGAAAGATGTCTTTGGTGGTGGGGTTGGATTGCAGATGGCGGAAGTGTCGGAGGATGATGCGTTGGATCCGGAGGTTGGTGGGGTGGTACGTGAGGACGAGGGGGATTCTTTTTTGGTTCTTATTGCGTGGACGGGGTGTGAGGGATGAGGTGCGGGAGATGTGGGAGACACGGTTGAGGGCGTTCTCGACCACCGAGGGGGGGGAAGTTACGGTCCTTGAAAAACGAGGACAACTGAGATGTACGGG
>NW_025975463.1:0-7926 GCF_021869965.1 Rhincodon typus
GACGTGGGTAGACCAGGACAGACAGGACTCCCAGGAACCTGACGCTGTTGACAATTTCCACCTGAGCACCATTGATACAGACAGGGGTGTGCCCTCCACTCGCTTCCTCGAGTCAATGACTAGCTCCTTTGTTTTGCTGATGTCGATGGAGAGATTGTTGTCTTTACACCATACCGCTGAACATTCAGTCTCTTTCCTGTGGTCTGTCTTGTTGCTGTTTGAGATCCGACCTACCATGGTGCTGTCATCAGCAAACTTGTAAATGGCATTGGGATGAACCTTGGCCACACCGTCATGAGTTTATAAGGAGTATAGTCGGGGGCTGAGTACGCAGCCTTGCGGGGACCAGTATTGAGGATTATCATGGAGGAGGTGTTGTCACCTATACTTACTGATTGTGGTATATGGGTCAGGAAGTCAAGGATCCAGATATAGAATGGGGAGCCAACATCTTGGTCTCGATGTTTCGAGATGAGTTTGTTTGGAATTATGGTGTTGAAGGTGGAGCTGTCGTCAATAAGTAGGAGCCTGACGTAGGCATCCTTGTCATCCAGATGTTACAGAGATGAATATCAGGCTAGAGAGATGGTGTCTGCTGTGGATTTGTTGCACTGACAGTAAAATTGCGAAGGATCAAGGCAATATGCTAGGCTAGAGTTGATGTGAGCCATGACCAACCTCTCGAAGCACTTCATAATTGGGGCATAATCATTGAGACATGATGCTTGATGTTTCTTTGGCACCAGGATGATGGCGGTCTTCTTGAAGCAGGTGGGCACTTCAGATCATAGTAAGGAGAGGTTAAAGATATCTGCCAGTACTCCCTCCAGCTGGTCCACATAGCTCACAGGTGGGCATTCCATCTGAGCCAGTTGCTTTCTGTGGTTCACCCTTAAGAAGGCCGATCTAACATCTGCAGCAGTGACTGAGGGGATAGGTGCACCCAAGGCTGTTGGGATAAATTACATCCTTTCACTGACCTTCTGTTCAAGGTGAGCATTCAATGCATTGAGCTCGTTGGTAGGGATGTACTGTTCCCCACAATTCTGTTTGAAGTCACTTTGTAGCCCGTTATGTTGTGTAAGCCTTGCCACAAACAACCAGTGTCCATGCGGTTAGTCCGGATCTCCAGCTTACTTTCGTATTGACTCTTGATGGCCTTGCAAAGATCTTACCTGGATTTCCTGTATAAGTCAGGGTCACCGGACTCGAATGCCTCAGACCTGGACTTCAGTAGGGAGTGGATCTCCTGGTTCATCCATGGTTTTGGTTGGGGAATGTTCAGATTAACCTCTATGGCATGCAGTCATCTAAACACTTACTAATGAAGTCTGAACAAAGCCTCAGGGTATTCTGTCTGAAGACTGTTTATAGCACTTTGTGGCCACTTCGGCTGGGCCTCTTCAAAGTCGGGTCACCGCGGGGTCATGTTTTGTTCCCACACTGGTCAGGCCTCTGTTCCAGGTTTCAACAAGGAGATCAGGCTTGCAGGAGGTCAGAGGACCTTAGTTCCCCTGGGCTTGTGATTCCAGTGTCGGTAATCGAGCCTCGTCGGTTGCAGAATCTTTAAACCTGAAAATAGATTTAAGAGAATATTGTCAGCAATTCTGATAAACTTAGAATAGAGGTTTAGAAGAGCAGAATGATTATAAGATATTTAAGAATAAGATTTGCTGTAGACAGCCGAAGTCATAATGCTCCAGTGTCAAGTTGGGAAGTTGTGAGAGTCTCAATCAATGGGTCAGAATCAGAAAGCTTCCCAATCAGATCTGGAGTGAGGCAGGGCTGCCCACTCTCTCCTGCCTTGTTTGTGTGTTGTTTAGAGCCTTTTGCTGAGTCCATCAGGAAGGATGTGCAGCTGAGAGAGGTGACTATTCCAGGCAGCGGAGGCCTGCTGGTCAAAACCTCCCTGTACATGGATGACGTTGCCATTTTCTGCTTGGATCAGTGCGCAGACCCACGAGCGTCTGAACTGGCCTCGGGTGCCAAGGTAAATCGAGGCAAGAGCAAGGCCATGTTCTTTGGAAACTGAGCTGACTAATCCTTTATCCCCTTCACCATCAGGATGGATTAGCTGAGGGTGCTGGGTAGTTGGTAAAGAGGGGCTGGGGCATGCACCAAAACTTTGGAGGGCGTAACGCCAAGGTGAGGCAGAAACTGAGCAGATGGGAGAACAGCTCCTTCTCCATTGCAGGTAAAAACCTGTTCGTCAGATTTGAGGCACTCTCTCTGTTGTTAATGTGGTGCAGATCTGGCCTAATCCCTGAAGCCCGAACCTGCACCACTGCAGTCACCCATGCCATCTTCTATTTTATTTGGCGGTCGAACATGGACTGGCTCTGAAGGGACACCCTATAAAAAGCGCTGGACAAATGAGGGAAAAATGTACCCAATGCCACCCTCATCCTGATGGCCATATTCACGTCTGGTTGCAATAAGCCGTGCATAGACCCTCGGTAAACAGATACCAACTATCACTACATACTGAGGTTCTACCTGTCCCCGCTATTATGAAAGATAGGTCTGGCCTTGTTGACGCAGAACGCTCCAAGTAGTTGGACCATCGCATATCACCTGTCCCTCATGGAGAAATTTGAGAAGAAAAACACCCTTGACCACAAGTCCATCAGGCAGTGATCAGCATGTAGTGTCCTCAAGACCTTGTGTGAGAAAAGAGAGGGTAGATCCTATCAGTTCTTCCCTGAACAGACTAGTAACATCATTTGGCAGAGCACTTTATCACCAGAACTTTTGAACAAGCACCAAATAATTGCTTGGCTGGCAGTGAGAAGGGCACAACCTGTGAGATCCTTCAAGTATGTCCAGACTCTCTGCACCAGGCACCCTGCACTCGAAGCAGCTGTTGCGGGGGCGAGACGGGATGAGACTGTCACACATCTCCTTCTGAAATGTCCCTATGAAAAGGAAGTTTGGAGCGAGATGCAGTGGTCCTGAGCAGTTCTATGACACAGGAATCCATGCTGTATGGTCTGTTCCCCGGGACGCACTCCGAGGCAAACACCAAATGCGCTGGAGGATGCTGTTTGGTCTGCCTGAAACTTGTTGGTCTTCCAGTTGAAAAGGTTGACCCCGATCAAGTTTTACAGACTGCCACATTCCAAGGCCCAGGACTACACGCTGAAGGATGAACTGAAGCTTGGGGCAGCTGCCACCAAGGTGCAGTGGGGAAAGACCACTGTCTGACATCTTTTTGTCAAAGTACAACAGGGGTCCATTCAGTATTTGGACGGGATCCCTCTGATACATGTAAATAGTTCCTAATACCATGCATAATTAAGAAATGTCTTTGGATTAGTTATAACTATCGAGAAAGTCAAACCCCAATGATTGTTTTCTTTGTATGTAAAAACTGTATAGATCTGAACTTCTTTAGTTACTATGTATGCACGTAAAGATTTTCTTTTTTATGAATAAGGTATACTTTTGCAAAAACAAAGTGCCACATATTTCTACAACTTCGATAGGCAACTGATCTAAATATGGTAGCAAAAACTGATTAAAATCCTCATTATCATTTCAAATTAGAAGACAGATTTTTCCAGTTTGTAATAGATTGACAGAAATGAGTTATGAAACAGAAAAATTCAAACAGAGGAATCATTTCTTTTCTCTGCATGTGTTCACATCTTCATTACCTTTTTTCTAAAATCAAGAAATGTCTCTCGTATTTTTTGTGGATTACATTGTTATAATTAGTCCTCTCTAATTGTGTTACATAAACGAGCAACCTCATGGATCTGGGATAGATTGTACTAATATTATGACATAGCCTTTTTTTGCCATACCTTTGGCATCATTAATTGACATATTTGATCTGAAAAGGATACTGAGGTAGTCTGTTAAAATATAGATCTCTGTACCAAAAGATTCTTTCTAAATATCACACTACACAATCAGCTGAACAATTAGTCACATGATTTGCATTTCTTCTTTAGGTCTGATCGTAACTGCATTAAATTAATCTTTGGAATTTTGCTATCAACTGCATTTACCAATAAATCAATGAGACAAGTGTATTTTTCTTTTGGTTAGATTCTTGTTTTGTTTTTCTATTATCTGGGGAGGATTTATAATCACTGAATTAATGTTTTGTCAAATCATCAAGTCATTAAAAATTGAACGTTTGACGAAGTCAAATTTCCATTGTGCTTCCTCGTGATATAGGTACGCCTTGTCTAGCCATTGGTAGAAAATTTCAGATCTATGAGATTCTGAAGTACCTTATTGGGATATTTCTGATTTTAATTTCTTAATCTTGTCACATTCAGTACATTTTCATTTTCTGTTTTCTTGCCTTTCTAAGATGTGCAAAAACAACTCTGTCCTTCAGTGTGATAAGGATTGGATTCTGCCTTGGGCTGTTTCCCCTTGCTTAAGACCCCAATTAAATAATTAACAGCAAGTTGCCATGTGTGAGTTTGGAAATCAGATTGTCTCTATAACTTTTCAGGCAACATAGTTTCCTGTCTTAACACTGAGAGATATATAAAACCTCAGGAATGTAAAGCAGGTCTCCTTAGCATTCTCAAGCAATTCAGACCTTTCTAATTTTGAATAATGTGTTTTCAATTCAAATTCAAAATTATCTTAATTAGAAGATGAAAAAAGAATACAAGAGACAAAAGTTATGGATAAACCTCATAAAGGACTGCAGGTATTTTTCCTATAATGCGATAATTGCATTCTTATGTGACCTGGTGCTATAGAAAGTCGTGTTATAGGGAAATCGCTGTGGAAAATCACTATACCTGTACAGCATTATCTAAACAGCATCTATTATTCGTCAATTGCATTGCAGCCAATTGCATTAACGAAATACACATTAGAGCAGAAATACCTGTATACTGATGCAATGTACTGCCTTGATATTCTATAAACGCAAGTGCAGTGAAAAAGCTGGAAGGAATACCTGAAATAATTATATTGTACAAAAATCCAAGAAGGGAGGAATAACACGTTTCCTACTTTTCAACAGTGGCTGCTCTTCAAAAAGTATTTAATTGGTTATAAAGTGCTTTGAGATGCCCTGAGGCTGTGTGAACCACTATATAAATGCAATAATCATAATAATGAAGGATGCTGGAAAGAGAATGGATGCTGATGATATAAGATGTTTGACTAATCTCAGGCATTAAAAGCTACGTTTCTCAGACAGATCACATTTTGAGAGAAGGAGATAGCAAGAGATTACAGGTCATTCCATTTGACAGCAACAGTAATAAATGTGCCGTGTAATAGTGAGTACTGTGATAAATGGCATACTTAAAATGTTAATTCCTGTTTAATTTGTTTATTCTCTATTGGTTTATATATGAAAAGACAATTTATATATCTGAATATATACTGTAATTGAGTTACCCTTGGAACAAATGCATTAAATGTATTTTGTGTAACACCTTCTATTCAGTTGTGGAGCTTCCAATGTGCTCCAAGTTATATGGAACCCTAATCTTTTATCATCAGAAATCATACAGAGTTAAGCAGAAGGAAGTGTGGTGAGGTTCTTTGGGATTTTCAGAAGCATGAATCCTTCATCTAATGACCTGTTGCAAGATGGATCAGGGGGTCATGCTTTGGTAGTTGTTGCCAGATTCAGCCCAATGTCTTGGCATAGGAAAGGCATAACTGGCTACTTACAAAATTTCTCTGGGGTCTTCTATGATCTTCTGTTAAAGTCATTGCTGGAGATTGGAGAATCCACACGGAAGTTCTGACCATCCAAGTCTATTTCCACTGGAGCAGAATTTCTGAAAGGATATTTTTAAAAGAATGACAAGATTTTATAGACAAGATTTTCATGGAGTTCTACCATTCCTTTGTTTAATTTTGGGAGAAAAAAAAAGACTTGGAAAGGCCAGAGCAATAGTGTACATGCTATTAAATAAATGGGCATATAATATGGAAAGTTTGAGATTATTAACTTCATTTCCATGCTCACTTCCTTTTTCCAAATACTTATAGAAGCTCTGACTATCTATCTATCTAGCTTTCGCTCATACTGTAGCTTCTCAATTTTTTTTACTCGTTCTTTGGTGTTTTGTAAGTTCTATGTAATCTTCTGTCCACCCAGTCTTTGCAGAATTCTACACTTTATTTTAAATTTGACACTATATGTCACAGATTTATCTTCTAGAGTCTTTTTTTCAAGTAGAATATACCTTTGGTAATTGTTATGTTACAACCAGTTGAGAAGAGATACCTTCTTTTCAAAAGAAGGATCTTAAGACATTTAAGAGAATATTGCAGTATAGTCAGAATAGGTGTCTTTCTACAATGAAGAAAAGTTCTAAGACCCACCACCACAGTAAAATGAAGGTGTTAAATAAAGTGTTAAACTTAAGGAAAAGCATGCAATTGTGCAATGATGCGTGACATGTCAAATGATTGTCAGAATATACAGAACAACAGATTATAAGCTCAATGAGGAAAAACATGTTAGAGAATGAGAGAAAGCTAGCTTGAAATGTGAAAATCGATAGCAAGAGTTTCAACAAGAATCTAGAAAGGAAACAGTACGCAAAATGAGTTTTGGTGCTCTGTACTAACACGTAAGACAGTTGAAGAACAGTGGCAGATATTTAAGGAGATATTGAATTCTTCCTCACTAAAATATAGTCCGGAGAGAAGAAAGATTATAAGAGGGAAAAATGCATCAATGGCTAAGCGAGCAAGTTAAAGATGACATAAGGGCAAACAGTAAGGCAAATCACAAAGGCCAGTAGAATGCTGGAGGATTGGAAAACTTTAAGGACCAGCAAAGGATTACTGAAAATATAATATAAAGGGCAAAGTTTAATTATGAAAAGACAAGTCCACAGGGCCTGATTGTCTACATCCTCGGGTCATAAAGGAAATGGGAGCAAAGATAATAGATGCATTTGTTATAATATTCCATAATTCTCTGGATTCTGCAAAAGTTCCAGTGGTTTGGAAAAATACTAATATACTTAAAAAGGGAAGGCGGCAGAAAGTAAGAAACTGTAGACCAGTTAGTTTAACATCTGTTGTTGCGAAATTGTTGGAATCCATTTTTAAGGAAGTAGTAACGGGACACTTGGAAAGTCAAGATACGATCCATCAGAGTCAGCATGTTTTGATGAAGGGTAAATCATGTTTGACTAATTTACTGGAGTTCTTTGAAACTGTAACAAGCAAAGTGGATAATGGAGTATAGTATTATGGGGCAGTCAGCTCATTTGGCTGGATGGCAGACAGTGTGGGGATTGAACCTGTGCTGTCGGCATCTCTGGTGCCAACAGCATGGGTTCAATTCCCACACTGACTGAGGTTAACATGAAGGTCCTGCCTACTGAACCTCACCCCTTGCCTGAGGTGTAGTGGCCCTCAGGTTAAACTGACCATCAGTCATATCTCTCTCTCAATGACAGAACAGCTGTATGGTCCTCTGGGAATAAGGTTGACATTACCTCATTGATGTGGTTAATCTGGACTGGAGTATATGCTGCTAGCAAGCCTCTTTGCACATGAAGACATTCACCCATCTTATGGATTGGACTAGGGTGCATCTCTGGGCTCATCACATACCCCTTAGTGCTCACTTCCTTGGATGCTCACAGCATGCCTGACCTTGCTTTTTTTGTGCTTTGTGGGCTCATTCAGAAATTACAGCCTCACAGTCCTTCTTTCTCGCCTTGACACAGGGCCAGGCAGTTTGTTACATTGTCAGCAGTGATCAGTCAAGGGTGTATGGTGTATGTGAGACAACAAGGTGCAGAGCTGGATGAACACAGCAGGCCAAGCAGCATCATAGGAGCAGAAAGGCTGACGTTTCGGGCCTAGACCCTTCATCAGAAAAGGGGGAGGGGAAGGGGGTTTTGAAATAAATAGGGAGAGAGTGGGAGGCGGATAGAAGAGGGATAGAGGAGAGGATAGGTGGAGAGGAAA
>NW_025975464.1:0-7926 GCF_021869965.1 Rhincodon typus
GTCAGCCTTCCTGCTCCTATGATGCTGCTTGGCCTGCTGTGTTCATCCAGCTCTACACCTTGTTATCTCAGATTCTCCAGCATCTGCAGTTCCTACTATCTTTGTTAGAAGCAGGTCCAGATTAATCCGTTTAGTATCAATTGTGCTCAAAAACTCTTCATTTTTTACAGGTTGAATTTTAAAAAATCATTTCTACTTCTATTTATTGTCAGTAAAATAAAATAAATAGAAAATGGAAAAAAAAGAGTTACTTTTCAAAACTGGAAAGTGAATTCTGGCCTGAACGCAGCATCCTATTCATTAATTTCCCACGCTAGACATCTCGTGCTCTCGAAGTGAGATTGTCAGGTCAATGTAAATTAAGGGAAATTTTATATTTAGGATACATTTCCACTGTAAATAAGACTTAAAATTCTGAAACTAATGTAATGACATTGCCATAAACAAAGGAGGAGAACTTGAGGGATGATTATGCTATGGTCCAGTAGGACTAGTATAACCTGTTTGCAAGGCGTGCTTATAGAGAAATTATTTTTGTATTAGTTTTTTTTGTTAAAGTTGCTTCACTGGCTTTTCCTATTATGAGTAGTGGGAGCTGTTAGCCTCTGAGGTTCTTTACATTTAATCAAACATTTGATCAGTGTAATATCTACTTTTCACAGAGCAGCAGTCCATTTGGAAGTTATCTATCGATAAACAATGGGTATATAGGTGAGAGACTGGAAAAGCACAACAGATCAGACAGCATTCGAGGAGCAGGAAACATTTCAGGCCAAACATTGACTTTCCTCCTCCTCAGATGCCATCTGACCTGCTGTGCTTTTCCAGCCCCACATCGAAAGACTCTGGCTTCCAGCATCCGCAGTTCTTATTGTCTGCAACAGTGAATCTATATTTTGTCAAACAGAAGTCAACTAATTCTGAAATTTAATTTTGAAGTAGTTTTTCCTGATTACACTTTTTCTAAGATGCTTTATTTCCTACACTTGAAGGAACAACAGCACCAACATTGTGGTCATGGCGTGCAATGTCTCTACGGAGAAACAGTAATACATTTTTACAAGAGACCCTAGATTATGATAAATAAATACAACTTTGGTTTGGGGAAGAAAGAGGTGAAAGGAAGAGAGTCAAGAGGAAAGAAATAACATAAGTTTGAAAAATTTCCTGAATTATCTTTCTGCAAAAGTGTATGTATATAAATGTCAAGGCATAGAATGGTGTTGATTTCCAGAGGTTAACACTTGTTGATTTTTTGTATATAACCATATATCATTACATAATAATGTTTCAAATTTATTTATGTTTTTCTTATCTCATTTTATTTCCTCATGCAAGATCATATTATTTCTGGCTGAAAGCACAGAATGACTCTTAAACTTATGCTACAGGCAAGAAAACTAGTTTGGGAATTTTGTGGAAATGGTTAAAAGTAGCTGCATCCCTGATTTTTCTCTCTCTCCTTGCTATTCAAGATATTCCTGGCCTCTACTCAATGGTTTCTTGATAACTTGCTTTCCCATTCCCCACTCACTCATTAACCATTGTTTGTTTGAAACAGCAATATGTAGAATCAGTTCAGGTAAAGTAAGAAATAAACGAAAGGTCACTGGACCTGAAACATTAACTCGAATTTTGCTGCATAGATGCTGCCAGACATGCTGAGATTTTCCAGCAATTTCTGTTTTTTGTTTCAGATTTCCAAATTCTGCAGTTCTTCCAGTTTTTTTTTTGTCTTGGCAAAGTAAGATTTGGGTTCCACAGATACCTAAAATGAGCTGTTGATTATTTGTATGTACTTTCAAGCTAGTCTTTTCAGTTTAATGTGTCAGAGCTAAACTGTTGCTTTTTACCAAAGTGTCATTCAATAATGCCCAATTCTATACAATGGAGAGAAGTACTGAGAGATGCCTTGAAGCAGGAGTAGCTTTTAGGTCCATAACAATACTGCAGGACAGAGTATACAGGAAGAAATAAATGAGATGTGCAAGAAAGGTATCGCAATAATCATGTGTGACTTCAACTTGCATGTAGATTGATTGAATCATGTTGACAAAGGTAGCCTGGAAAATAAATTCTTGGCATATATTTGGGACAATTTCTTAGAGCTGCATGTTCTTCTACCAAGCAGTGAGCAAGCTGTTGTAGACCTAGTAATTTGCAATGATATAGAATTTGTCAGTGACTCCACAATAGAGGAGCTCCCAGGTGCTAGCGATCATAGGATAGCAGAAACTCACATTTAGTTTGTTGGTGAGAGGTGTGGGCCTTAGACTGGCATTTCAAACCAAAATACAGGTAATTATAAAGGTTTGAAGGTATAGTTAGCTAAAGTGAGCTGGGAAACTAGATTGACGGGTAGGATACTTGAGATGCAGAAACTGTCAGCAAAGATTTATCCCAGTATGAAAGACTGTCTTTTGGAGAAGAATGCATCGTCTGTGCTTAAATAGAATGTTAAGGATAGTATCAATTTGAAAGAAATGATGTACAATTCTGCAAAGTTTATATGTCAGACTGGCAGATTTAAGAGCTAACAAAGAATGATTAAATAATAATAAAAGATAAATTACAATATGAGAAAGTTAGCATGAAAAATACAAATAGATAGTAAGAATCTCCCCAAATATATGAAAAAGGACATAGTAACTAAAGCAAGTGTAAGACCTTTGGAGAGTGAATGTATTGAATTAATAACTGAAAGCAAGGAAATGGGAGGAGTAGGAGGAGAAAAGGATGAGATTGAGGATAGAACATAGGAAGTTAGGCAGGAATTTAAAAAAGTAGGTCCTCAAGGATAGTAATATCTGAATTACCACTGGTACCATGAGCTAGTGAGAGTAGGATTTGGAGGATAAAGCAGATGAATGCGTGGCTGAGGAGCTGGTGCAGAGGAGAAGGATTCACATTTTTGGATCATTGGAATCTATTCTGGGGTAGAAGTGACCTGTATAAGAAGGACAGATTGCACCTGAATTGGAAGGGGACAAACATACTGGTGAGGAGATTTGCTACAGCTACTCAAGAGGATTTAAACTAATAAGTGGGGGTGGGGGTGGGGAGGTTAGAAGATTGTTGGGACCCAGGGAGATAGTGAGAAAAGTGATCAGTCTGAGACTGGTACAGTTGGGAAAAGGAGCAAGTCAAACAGTTAGGGCAGAAAGGAACAAAGCAGAGAACGAGGTAGGACTGATAAATTAAACTGCATTTATTTCAATGCAAGAAGCCTAACAGGTAAGGCAGATGAACTCAGAGCATTGTTGGGAACATGGGACTGGGATATCATAGCGATTACAGAGATTTGGCTCAGGGATGGACAGGCCTGGCAGCTTAATGTTCCAGGGTATTGCTGTGATGGGAAGGATAGAAAGGAGAGCAAGAGAGGAGGTGGAGTGGCATTTTTGATTTGGGATAACATTACAGCTGTACCTAGGAAGGATATTCCTGGAAATACATCCAGGGAAGTTATTTGCGTGGAACTGAGGAAAAAGAATGGATGATTACCTTATTGGGATAATACTATAGATAGAATAGAATAGATAGAGGTCCAACAGTGTGGAAGCAGGCCATTCGGCCCATCGGGTCCACACTGTCCCTCCGAAGAGCATCCCACCCAAACCTATCCCACTATCTTAACACAGTAATCCTGCATTCCCAAGGCTAATCTACCTAAGCTACACATCCCTGGACACTACATAAATTTAGCTTGGCCAATCTACCTAAGCTGCACATTTTTGGACTCTGGGAGGAAACCATAGCACCTGAAGGAAACCCACACAGACACTGGGAGAATGTCTGTGTGGAGTTTGCATAGTCGCCTGAGGATGAGTTGAATCCACGTCACTGGCACTGTAAAGCTGCAGTAAATTTTGTTCTTGATCATGACATGACTATTACAATTTTGAAATCAGGATACGCTACATGTAAGATTTTTCTTCTTTAAATGCTGCCTGTTTATTTCTTAAAGATACAGGGAGAGGCTGAATAGGCTGGGGCTATTTACTCTGGAGCGTTGGGGGTTAAGGGGTTGACCTTATAGAAGTTTATAAAATCATGAGGGACATGATCTCCCAATAGTCAGTGGGAAATTGAGAAACAAATTTGTCAGGAGATCTCAGTTATCTGTAAGAATAATAGGGTGGTTATGGTGGGGGATTTTAACTTTCCAAACATAGACTGGGACTGCCATAGTTTTAGGGGCTTGGATGGAGAGGAATTTAATGTGTGCAAGAAAATTTTCAGATTCAGTATGCGGATGTACCTACTAGAGAAGGAGCAAAATTTTGACCTACTCTTGGGAACTAAGACAGGGGAAGTGACTGAGGTGTCAGCGGGGGAGCACCTCAGGACCAGTGATCATAATTCAATTAGTTTCAAAATAGTGATGGAAAAGGATCTAAAAGTTGGAGGAAGGCCAATTTTGACAATATTAGACAAGAACATTCAAAAATTGATTGGGGGCAGATAATTGCAGGTAAAGGGATGGCTGGAAAATAAGAAGCCTCAAAAAATGAGATAATGAGAGGCCTGAGAGAGTATGTTCCTGTCAGGGTGAAGGGCAAGGCTGGAAGGTGTAGAGAATGCTGGATGATTAGAGAAATTAAGGTTTTGGTCAGGAAAAAGAAGGAAGCATATGTCAGATATAGACAGCAGAGATTGAGTGAATCCCGAGAAGAGTTTAAAGGCAGTAGGAGTATACTTAAGAGGGAGATCAGGAGGACAAAAAGGGGACCTGAGATGGGTTTGGAAAATAGGGTTAAGGAGAATCCAAAGGGATTCTACAAATACATTAAGGACAAAAAAGTAACTAAGGAGTGAAGAGGGCCCCTTAAAGATCAGCAAGGCTGCCTATGTGTGGAATCGCAGGAGATGGGGAAGATACTAAATGAGTATTTTGCATCTGTGTTTACTATGGAGAAGGATATGGAACTTGGGGGAAAAAGACAATGAAATCTTGAAAAATGTTGATATTACAGAGGAGGAGATGCTGGACATCTTAAAACACATATACATGGATAAACCCCTGGGACCTATTCTAGTGGACCTACAACTCTGTGGGAAGCCAGGGAAGTGATTGTTGGGCTCCTTGCTCTGTATTTTTATCATCAATAGCCACAGGCCTATTCTGAGCTGCCGGAAGGCTGGAGGTTGGCTAACATAGTGCCACTATTTAAGAAAGGTGATAAGGAAAAGCCAGGGAACTAGAGACCAGTGAACCTTACATCAGCGGTGGGTAAGTTGTTGGAGGGGATTCTGAGGGACAGGATTTACATATATTTGGAAAGGTAAGGACTGATTAGGGATAGTCAACATGGCCTTATGCATGGGAAATTATGTCTCATTAACTTAATTGAGTTTTTTGAAGATGTAACGAAGAGGATTGATGAGGGCAGAGCAGTGGATGTGATCAGTAAGGCGTTCGACAAGGTAGACTGGTTAGCAAGGTTAGAACACATTGAATACAGGAAGAATTGGACATTTGGATACAGAACTGGCTCGAAGGGAGAAGACAGAGGGTGGTGGTGGAGGATTGCTTTTCAGACTAGAAGCCTGGGACCAGTGATGTGCCACAAGGATCAGTGCTGGGTTCGCTGCTTTTCGTCATTTATAAAAATGATTTTGATGTGAACATTGGAGATATTGTTAGTAGGTTTGCAGATGACACTGAAATTGGAGGCATAGTGGACAGTGAAGGAGGTTACCTCAGAATAAAATGGGACCTTGATCAAATGGGCCAATGGACTGAGGAGTGGCAGATGGAGTTTAATTTAGATAAATGTAAGGTGCTGCATTTTGGAAAGACAAATCAGGGCAGGACTTGTACACTTAATGGTAAGGTCCTGGGGACTGTTGCTGAACAAAAGTCCTTGGATTCGAGGTTCATAATTCCTTGAAAGTCCAGTCACAGATAGACAAGATAGTGAAGAAGGCATTTGGTATGCTTGCCTTTATTCGACAGTACATTGAGTGTAGGAGTTGGGAGGTCATGTTAAGGGTCTACAGGACACTTCTGGAATACTGTGTTCAATTCTGGTCTCCCTGCTACAGGAAGGATGTTGTGAAACTTGAAAGGGTTCAGAAAAGATTTACAAGGATGTTGCGAGGGTTGGAAAGTTTGAGCTATAGGGAGAGGCTGAATAGGCTGGAGTTATTTTCCCTGGAGTCTTAGAGGTTGAGGGGTGCCTTATAGTGGTTTACAAAATCATGAGGGACATGGATAAGGTGAGTAGCTAAGGTCTTTTGCCCAGTTTGGGGAAGTCCAAAACTAGAGGGCAAGAGTTTCAGGTGAGAGGGGAAAGATTTAAAAGGGACCTAAAGAGCAACTTTTTCATGCAGAGGATGATGTGTGTATGGAAAGAGCTGCCAGAGGAAGTGGTGGAGGTTGGTACAATTACAACATTTGAAAGACATCAGGATGGGTATATGAATAGGAAGATCTTAGAGGGATATGGGCCAAATGCTGGCAATTGTGACTAGATGTATTTAGGATATCTGATTGGCATGGATAAATTGGACTGAAGGGTCTGTTTCCATGGTGTACAACTCTATAACTCTGAGTTTTGAATTGTTTTTTTATCTGTCTTCACTATAGAATACTTAGATATTTGAAAATTAAGATGTGAGAAGGAGGGAGGAACTCCGAAAACAGGAAACTTTAAGCTGGCTAAGGTAATATCAGGCAAAAGAAAATTGCTAGAATTTATTATTAAAGAGGTTACAGGAGGACATAGAAAATCATACAATCAGACAGAATCAGTATGATTTTGTGAAAGGAAGATTATGTTTAATTAATTCAATATTTGAGTAAGTAAAGCATAACTTGGATCAAATGGAACCTGTAAATATGATATACTTGGATTTCAAAAAACATTTGAGGTCCAGATCAAAAATTATTATTCAAGACAAGGGCACATGTTAACATATTAGCATGGATAAAGGACCAATTAGCTGAGAGGAAGCAGAGAGTAAGGATAACTGGGCCAGTTCCGGGTTGTCAAGTTATAACTAGTGGAGCTTCACAGGGATCAGTGCTGGCTCTGAACTATTCTCTATTGATATCAATGATTTGAATGACGGGATTAAATAAATGCTAATGATATTTGCCAAGGCCACCAAAACAGGTAGGAACTTAAATTGTCAAAAGAAGGTTAAGCATCTACAGTGGAATAAAAATAAGCTAACTGGCAGGCAGAAGATTGGCAGTTTAATGTGAATGTGATCTTGCCTACTTTCTCCGGAAGAATAGAGAAGCAGTATATTATTTAAATGGATGATGGTTGCAAAACCGAGTCATACGGAAACAGCTATGCATTCTTGCATGTGAATAATAAAATGTTAGTACATAAATGCTGCGAGTGATTTGGTTAAAAAAAAAGGTACCTTAATGGGACCTGGGTGTCCTTGTGCATGAATCACAGAATGTAGGTCTGCAGGTACAACAAGTAATTAGGAAGGCAAATTGAATTTTGTCCTTCGTTGCTAAAGGGATTGAAATAAAAAGCAGAGAGGTTATGTTGCAGCTGTACAAGGTGCTGGTGAGGCCACACCTGGAGTACTGTGTGCAGTTTTGGTCTCCTTACTTGAGAAAGGATGTACTGGCACTGGAGGGGGTGCAAAGGTGGTTCACTAGGTTGATTCCGGAGTTGAGGGGGTTGGCTTATGAGGAGAGACTGAGTAGATTGGGATTATATTCATTGGAATTCAGAAGATTGAGGGGGGATCTTATAGAAACATATAAAATTATGAAGGGAATAGATAAGATAGAAGTAGAGAGGATGTTTCCACTGGCAGGTGAAGCTAGGACAAGAGGGCATAGCCTCAAGATTAGAGGGAGCAGATTTAGGACTGAACTGAGAAGGAATTTCTTCACCCAGAGGGTTGTTAATCTATGGAATTCCTTGCCCAGTGAAGTAGTTGACGCTACTT
>NW_025975465.1:0-7926 GCF_021869965.1 Rhincodon typus
CACTCTCACACACGCATATTAATCAACTAAAACCTTCTAACTGAGTAAAGATTTTACAGCATCTTAGGATTGTTTAATACATCCTCATCAATGGTGTGACTCTTTGATCCTTTACTTATAAAATCTGTGTCTGATACTACCTCTCTCACTAACCCTGAAGGAGGAGCAGCGCTCCGAAAGCTTGTGTTTTCAAATAAACCTGTTGGACTATAACCTGGTGTTGTGTGATTTCTGACCTTGAAGGATGTTACTGAGACTGGACAGTTTGAGTTATAGGGAGAGGCTGGGCCTTGTTTCCCTGGAGCTTCGGAGGCTGAGAGGTGACATTATAGAGGTTTGTAAAGTCATGAGGGTGTAGATAAGGTGAATAGGCAAGGTCTATTCCCCAGGGTAGGAGAGACCAAAGCAAGAGGGCATAGGTTTAGGGTAAAAGGGGAAAGATTTAAAAGGGAGGTGTGGGGCAACTTTTTCACACGGATTTTGTCCAGTGCGTTCAGGAAGGATTCCTGACACAGTACGTAGATAGACCCACACGAGGAGAAGCCACTTTGGATTTGGTGCTTGGCAATGAACCGGGCCAAGTGTTAGACCTGTTGGTAGGAGAGCATTTTGGCGGTAGTGATCATAACTCTGTTACTTTTACAATAGTCATGGAAAAGGATAGGTACATACAGCAGGGTAAGGTTTACAATTGGGGAAAGGGTAATTACAATTCTGTTAGGCAAGAACTGGGTAACATAAAATGGGAACAGATGCTGTCAGGGAAGAGCACTATTGAAATGTGGAGATTGTTTAAGGAATGCATACTGCGTGTGCTCGATATGTTTGTCCCTAGCAGGCAGGGAAGATGCGGTCAAGTGAGGGAGCTTTGGTTCTTAAGAGAGGTCGAATGACTGGTTAAAAGGAAGAAGGATGCTTATATAAGGTTGAGAAACAAGGATCGGAAAAGGCTCTAGAGGGATACAAGTTATCCAGGAAGGAGCTGAAGAAAGGGCTTAGGAGTGCTATAAGTGGGCATGAGAAAACCTTGACAGATAGGATCATGGAAAACCCCAAGGCTTTTTACACGTACGTGAGGAATAAGAGAATGACCAGAGAAAGGGTAGGCCCGGTCAAGGATTGTAAAGGGAATTTGTGCACGGAGCCTAAAGAGATAGGAGAGGTCCTTAAAGAATACTTTTCTTCGGTATTCACAACTGAGAGGGACCTAGTTGTAGAGGGGAGGACAGTGTGAAACAGGCTGATAGGCTAGAGAACATCGATGTTAGTAAGGAAGATTTACTAGGAATTTTGAGGAACTTGAAGATAGATAAGTCCCCCGGGCCTGATGGAACTTATCCAAGGATTCTATGGGAAGTGAGGGAAGAGATGGCAGGGCCTTTGACAATGATCTTTTCGTCCTCACCGTCTACGGGTATTGTGCCGGAAGATTGGAGAGAGGCAAACGTCATTCCCTTGTTCAAAAAAGGGAATAGGGATAACCCCGGAAATTACAGGCCAGTTAATCTTACATCAGTTGTGGGCAAATTATTGGAAAGGGCTCTGAGAGATAGGATTTATGATCACTTGGATAGGCACAGTTTGATTCGTGATAGTCAGCATGGATTTGTGGGGGGTAGATCATGCCTCACAAACGTTATTGAATTCTTTGAAGAGGCGACCAAACACATGGATGAAGGTGGAGCAGTGGATGTGGTATACATGGATTTAAGTAAGGCGTTTGATAAGGTTCCCCAAGGTAGGCTCATGCAGAAGGTAAGGAGGCATGGGATAGGGGGAAATGTGGCAGATTGGATTCAGAATTGGCTGATCCTTAGAAGACAAAGGGTGGTAGTGGACGGAAAATATTCAACATGGTGCTCAGTTATGAGTGGTGTACCACAAGGATCTGTTCTGGGTCCTCTTCTGTTTGTGATTTTTGTAAATGATTTGGATGAAGGAGTGGAAGGGTGGATTAGTAAGTTCGCGGACGATACAAAGGTGGGTCGCTTTGTGGACAGTGCGGAGGGCTATTCTAGGTTACAAAGGGACATTGATAGGATGCAGAGCTGGGTTGAGAAGTGGCAGATGGAGTTTAACCCTGAAAAGTGTGAGGTGATTCATTTTGGAAAGACAAACTTGAAAGCAGAATACAGGGTTAATGGAAAGATTCTTGGCAGTGTGGAGGAGCAGAGGGATCTTGGGGTTCATGTCCACAGTTCCCTGAAAGCTGCCACCCAGGTGGATAAAGTTGTTAAGAAGGTGTATGATGTATTAGCTTTCATTAATAGAGGGATTGAGTTCAAGAGCCGTGAAGTTATGCTCCAGCTATACAAAAGCCTGGTTCGGCCACGTCTGGAGTATTGTGTCCAGTTCCAGTTGCCTCATTACAGGAAAGATGTGGAAGCGTTGGAAAAGGTGCAGAGGAGATTTACCAGGATGTTGCCTGGAATGAAGGGGAGGTCTTACGAGGAAAGGTTGAGAGAGATAGGGTTTTTCTTTTTAGAATGACGAAGGATGAGAGGTGACTTGATAGAGATGTACAAAATGATCAGAGGTATAGATAGAGTGGACAGCCAGAGACTTTTTCCTAGGGTGGAGATAACTATTACGAGGGGGCATAGTTATGTCAGAGGGGCGTGGAATGCATTGCCGGAGAGGGTAGTGGAGTCGGCCTCATTAGGGGCATTTAAGCGGCTATTAGATAGGCATGTGGATGATAGTATAACGTAGGGGTGGAGGTTAGATAGACCTTAGGATTAGGGTAAAAGTTCGGCAGAACATGGTGGGCCGAAGGGCCTGTACTGTGCTGTACTGTTCTATATTCTATGTAGGAATGAGCTGCCACAGGAAGTGGTAGATGCAGGTACAGTTGCAATTTAAAAGACATTTAGACAGGTACATGGATAGGAAAGGTTTAGAGGTATATGGGAAAAATGCACGCAAAAGAGATTAGATTAGTTTGGGAAACCTGGTTGGTGTGGATGAGTTAGGCCGAAGGGCCTGTTTCCATGCTGTACAACTTTATGACTCTAATTAACAGTCACATGGAAAAATATGGGTTAATTAAGGAGGACCAGCATGGATTTCTTCATGAACACATGTGTTTAAAGAACTGACTGGAATGTTTTGAAGGGGTAACAGGAAAGCTTAATAAGAGTATCATTGAATGGCAATAGATTAGGAAAAGGGGGAGGTTCAATGAGACCTGGGTATCCTCATGCACTATTTGCTGAAAGAAAGCAGGGCAGGTGCAGCAGGGGGTGAGGAAGGTTTTGGTCCTCATAGCCAGGGGATTTTAGTACAGGAGCTGGAATGTCTCGCTGCAGTTTTACAGGGCCTTGGTGAGACCACACCTGGAGCATTGTTTGCAGATTTGGTCTCCTAGCCTGAGGAAGGATGATCTGGCGAAGGAGGGAGTGTAACAGACTGATTCCCAGATTGGCAGGATTGACGTATGGGGATAGACTGGGTCAGGTAGGATTATATTCATGGGAGTTTAGAAGAATGAGGGAGGAAACCTTTCAGATTCTAACAGGATTAGACAGGGGTAAACACATGATGGGTTTTCCTGGTTACCGGGGAGCCCACAACCAGGGGGTCACAGTCTAATGATAAGGAGTGGACCATTTAGGACTGAGTTGAGGAGAAGTGTCTTTACCCAGTTATGATGTGGAGGTGCCGGTGTTGGATTGGGGTGGACAAGATCAGAAGTCACATGATACCAGGTTATAGTCCAACAGGTTTATTTGAAAACACAAGCTTTTGGAGCCTCATTCCTTCTTCAGATGTTAGTGAGGGAGGTCTGTGTCTGATACTACCTCCCTCACTGACACCTGAAGAAGGAGCGAGGCTCCGAAAACTTGTTTTCAAATAAACCTGTTGGACTATAACCTGGTGTCGTGTGATTTCTGACTTTGTTCACCCAGAGAGTGGGGAGCCTGTGGAATTCTCTGCCACAGAAAGCGGTTGAAGCCAAAACATTGAATGTTTTCAAGGAGTCAGATATAATTCTTTGGGCTAAAGTGATCAAAGGTTATGGGGTGAAAATGGGAACAGGGGACTGAGGTGGATGATCAACCACAATTTTACTGAAGTGCAGAGCAGGTTTGAAGGGCTGAATGGCATACTCCTGCCCCTATTAACCAGGTTTCCATGTAATGTTGTTGATATGGAATACATGGATTTCCAGAAGATGCTTCATATTGAGCCACACAACAGCCTTTGGAGGAGGTTTATTGGTCACTGAACTAAAGAGATAGGAACAACGTGCCTAAAAAAAAATCAACATTTAAAAGAATAATTTAGATGCCAAAATGAATTGTAACATGGGCAAACAATACTGGACATGTCCAAAAGTGGGTTCATTGAGGTGAGTCAGCACGAATTTCTGAAGGAAATTCATTTTTAAACAAACAATTTTGTTATTCTTTCCCTTGGCGTGGGTGTCACTGGCAGACAAACATTTGTTCCTCATTCCGAAAGAACTCAGGAACAATTAAATATCTATCCACATTGCTGTGGGTCTGGAGTCTCGTGCAGGCCAGACTGGGTAAGGACAGCAGATTTCTGTCCCTAAAAGACATGAGTGACACTGTTGGAAGAATGAACACTTTTTAAATTCACTTCTGGGACGTGGGCATCGCTGGCTGGGCCCAGCATTTATTGTCTATCCCTAGTTGCCCCTTGAGAAGGTGGGGGTGAGCTGCCTTCTTGAATCGCTGCAGTCCATGTGCTGTAGGTAGACCCACAATGCCCTGAGGGAGGGAATTCCAGGATTTTGACCCAGCGACACTGAAGGAGCGGCGATATATTTCCAAGTCAGGATGGTGAATGGCTCAGAGGGGAACTTGCAGGGGGTGGTGTTCCCATGTATCTGCTACTCTTGGCCTTCTAGATGGAAGCTGTCAGAGGTTTGGGAGGTGCTGTGTGAGGAACATTCGTGAATTTCTGCAGTGCATTTTGTAGATAATATTGACAGTAGCTGATCATAACCCTCTGAAGCTGGAGGAGAGGGAACAGAGTTGCAAAGGTATGGAGGGTTTGAGATATAAAAATGTACTGGAAAGACTAGGGCTTTTTCCACTGGAGTTAAAGAGGCTGAGAGCTGACCTTATTCAGGTTTATAAAATCATGACGGGCACAGATAAGGTGAATGACAAGGGTCTTTTCCCTTAGCTGGAAGATTTCAAAACAAGGGGGCATATTTTCTAAGGTGAGTGGAAAGAAATTTTAAAAAGACATGAGGGGCTAACATGGAAATATAGAAAACAGGAGCAGGAGTAGGCCACTCGGCCCTTCAAGCCTGTACCCCCATTCAATACGATCATGGCTGACCATACAATCTCAGTATCCCATTCCTGCCCTCTCCCCATACCCATTGATCCCTTTAACCACAAGGGCCATGTCCAGCTCCATCTTGAATATATCTAATGAACTGGCCCCAACAGCTTTCTGTGGGAGAGAATTCCACAGGTTCACAACTGAGTGAAGAAATTCTTTCTCATCTCAGTCCTGAAAGGCTTATCCCTTATTCTTAGACTGTTATCTTTGTTCTGGACTTTCCCAACATGGGGAACTTTCTTCCTGCATCTAACCTGTCCAGTCCCATTAGGATTGTATATGTTTCTATGAGATCTCCCCCTTATTCTTCTAAATTCCAGCAAGTATAAGCCCAGTTGATCCATATGTCAGTCCTGCCATCCCAGGAATCCGTCTGGTGAACCTCTGCTGGACTCCCTCAACAGCAAGAATGTCCTTCCTCAGACTAGGAGACCAAAACTGTACACAATTCCCAAGGTGTGGCCTCACCAAGGCCCTGTATAACTGCAGCAGGACATCCTTACTCCGATACTCAAATCTTCTCACTACGAAGGCCAGCATGCCATTAGTTTTCCTCACGCCTGCTGGACCTGTATGACAACATACAGTGGCTGTTCCACCATCACACCCAGGTCTCATTGCACCTCACCTTTTCCTAAACTGCCACCATTCAGATAATAATCTGCCTTCCTGTTTTTGTGACCAAAGTGGATAACCTCACATTTATCCACATTATATTGTATTTGCCAAGTATTTCCCCACTCAGCCAGTCTGTCCAAGTCACCCTGCAGCCTCTAGCATCCTCCTCATAGCAAACACTGTTCCCCAGCTTAGTGTTGTCTGCACACATGGAGATATTGCATTGAATTCCCTCACCCCAATTGTTAATGTATGTTGTGAACAGCTGGGGTTCCATGCACTGAACCCTGCGGTACCCCGCTCATCGCTGCGTGACACCCTGAAAAGGACCTGTTTATTCCAAATCTCTGCTTCCTGTCTGCCAACCAGCTCTCTATCCATGTCAATACATTACCTCCAATACCATGAGCTTTAATTTTCCTTACTAATCTCTTGTGTGGAACCTTGTCAAAAGGTTTCTTTAAAATACTTTTTTTTACACTTTTTACATTTTTTTTGCACAGAGAGTGTTCATCTGTGGAATGAACTGTCAGAGAAAGTGGAAAATGCTGGTACAATTACAACATTTAAAACACATTTCAATAAGTACATGAATAGGAAAGGTTTGGAGGGATATGGGCCAAGAGCGGGCAGGTGGGACTAGTTTAGTTTGGGATTATGTTCAGCATGGGCTGGGTGGACCGAAGGGTCTGTTTCCATCATGTATGACTCTATGACTGAAGACAGTGACGTCAGATTAGCCACAACTTCTATGGAGGAAACTGTACCGTTGATATGCTTTAAAACTGAGGGAACGCCGCACTGTCGGAGGGTCAGTGCTGAGGGAGTGCCGCACTGTCGGAGGGTCAGTGCTGAGGGAGTGGGCACTTTTGGAGGGTCAGTGCTGAGGAAGTACCGCACTGTCGGAGGGTCAGTGCTGAGGGAGTGGGCACTGTCGGAGGGTCAGTGCTGAGGGAGTGGGCCCTGTCGAGGGGTCAGTGCTGAGGGAACGCTGCACTGTCGGAGCGTCAGTGCTGAGGGAGCGCCGCACTGTCGGAGAATCTGAGGAAATGTAGGAAACACAGGAACCTTGAGGAAAATGGTCTAAACAGCAATATTCTTGTGGCTCCGTAGAAACAGTGGATTGTCGGGGCTTTGGGCGAGATGCAAGAGTCCCTCGGTCTCTGTGTCTCTCTCTCTCTCTCACATACTCTCTCTCCCCTTGCTCACTGCAATGTTCATTTCATGTTCCCAGCTGTTGTCAGGGATCTCACAGGAACCATATCCCATCAATGCAGCTTGGAAACTTGGACTCTCGCCCTCCCCCTCTGTCTCAAACTCACTCAACCCCTTCCCCCTCTGACTCAAACTCACTCAGCCCCTTCCCCTTCTGCCTCAAGCTCACTCAGCCCCTTCCCCCTCTGCCTCATACTCACTCAGCCCCTTCCCCCTCTGTCTCAAACTCACTCAGCCCCTTCCCCCTCTGCCTCAAACTCACACAGCCCCTTCCCCCTCTGTCTCAAACTCACTCAGCCCCTTCCCCCTCTGCCTCAAACTCACACAGCCCCTTCCCCCTCTGTCTCAAACTCACACAGCCCCTTCCCCCTCTGTTTCAAACTCACACAGCCCCTTCCCTCTCTGTCTCAAACTCACTCAGCCCCTTCCCACTCTGCCTCAAACTCTCTCAGCCCCTTCCCCCCGACTCAAACTCACTCAGCTCCTTCTCTCTCTGCCTCAAACTCTCTCAGCCCTTTCCCCCTCTGCATCAAACTCACTCAGCCCTTCCCCCCTCTGCCTCAAACTCACTCAGCCCCTTCCTCCCGCCTCATACTCACTCAGTCCCTTCCTCCTCTGCCTCAAACTCACTCAGCCTCTTCCCCCTCTGCCTCAAACTCACTCAGCCCTTTCCCCCTCTGCCTCAAACTCACTCAGCCCCTTCCCCCTCTGCCTCATACTCACTCAGCCCCTTCCCCCTCTGTCTCAAACTCACTCAGCCCCTTCCCCCTC
>NW_025975466.1:0-7926 GCF_021869965.1 Rhincodon typus
CTTTGAGTATAGGAGTTGGGACGTCACATTGAGATTTTACAGGACATTGGTGAGGCCTCTTCTGGAGCACTGTGTCCAGTTCTGGTCGCCCTGTTAAAAGAAGGATGTTATTAAGCTGGAGAGGGTTCAGTAAAGATTTACAAATCTACTCCAAAACCTTAAAGATTTACCAGGATGTTGCAGGGAATGGAGGGCTTGAGTTATAAAGGAGAGGCTGGTTAGGCTGGGAACTTTTTTCACTGGAGTGTAGGAGGCTGAGGGGTGGCCTTTATAAAAGGTGGATTATAAAATCACAAGGGGCATAGATGAGTGGCAAGTGTCTTTTCCCTACGGTGGGGGATTTCAAGACTAGGGGACATATTTTTAAGGTTAGAGGAAAAAGATTTATAAAATACTTGAGGGGCAACTTTTTCCCCCCGACACAGAGAGTGGTTCATGTGTGGAACGAACTTCCAGAGGAAGTGCTGGATGCGGGTATAGTTACAACGTTTAAGAGACATTTGGATAAGTACGTGAACAGGAAAGGTTTGGAGGGATATGGGCCAGGAGCGGGCAGGTGGGGACTAGTCTGGTTTGGGATTGCGGTCGGCATGGACTGGTTGGGCCGAAGGGTCTGTTTCCATGCTGTAGGACTGTATGGACTGAGCCCTCTGGGGTTGTGGGTAAGGATGGCCATTAACAAGGTGGATAGGCAGATTTCAGAAAGATTTCACAGCTGACAGTCTGGGGATATTGGTGGGGAATGGGTTAATGATTGCTGAGCTGGCTGCGTGGAAATTGGCTGCAGTCATTCTCCTGTAGTTTGATTGACAATTGGCTGTTCCAAAATTAGTTTTTGAACAGGGCAGTTTGGCATGACATTGATGGGACAGTGGTGGGGTCAGTCATGAGAGATGAGACTGATAATTAGCCACACAGGGGTGAGGGTTTCCAGAGCAGAACAGCTGAACAGGACACACAGCAAGAGCTACAAAGTGGTGTGGTGCAGGAGAGCACCACTGCTACATTAGAATATCTGGATATTTGTCATTCCATACACTAAGACCACCCAATCGTTCAATTAAATTTCAGTCTGTAACTCACTCCCAGGTGCCTGTTATTTTATATATTAACCCCACCCCACTGACTCACAGATTAGATTCCAGACTGCAACTCACTCCCGGGTATCTGTTATTCTAGATATAAACCACACGAACCCCTTGATTAGATTCCAGTCTGTAACTCATTCTCAGGTATCTGTTATTCTATTTATATAAACCACCCCAAGCCCCTCGATTAGATTCCAGATTGTAACTCCCTCCTGGGTATCTGTTATTCTATTTATAAACCACCCTGTACCCCTCAATTAGATTCCAGTCTGTAACTCACTCCCGGGTTTCTGTTATTCTATATGTAAACCACCCCAAACCCCTTGATTAGATTCCAGACTGTAACTCACTCCCAGGAATCTGTTATTGTATATATAGACCACCCTGAACCCCTCGATTGGGTTCCAGTCTGTAACTCACTTCTGGGTATCTGATATTCTCTATGTAAACCACCCTGAACCCCTCAATTAGATTCCAGTCTCTAACTCACTCCCAGGGATCTGTTATTGTATATATAAACCACCTAGAACCCCTCAATTAGATTCCAGTCTCTAACTCACTCCTGGGTATTTGTAATTCTATTTATAAACCACACCAAACACCTCGATTAGATTCCAGACTGTAACTCACTCCCAGGGATCTATTACTTTGTATCTCAAGTAATATATAATGCACTCCCCAGTATCTGTTGTTCTATTTAAAGCACCTGAAACCTTCAATTAGATTCTAAACTCTTGTCATTTGTGCCATTTCTAATTGATTGCAGCCTGGGGTGTTCTGCCATTGTGGCCTGGAATTCTGCACGTGTGGAAAAACCAGGAGTTTCTGTCAGTTTTTCAGAGGATGAATGTGACAGCATTACCATTGTTGCCACCATCGAAGCCAGACCAACGTAAAAGTGTGTTGTGGTTTCAGTATGAATTTGAGATCTTTCTTTCCTGTTATGTGCATCCTGCTGTGTAAACTTGTATCAAAATCCTCTGCTGTTCCCTGCAAGAATTTGGCTCACGCGAAACACTCAGCCATGCTCAGTGGCCAAGGTGCAATGTCACATACAGAACAGAGGACTGACATTTGAGAGCGAGGCAGCCCATGTCGAAGAGCTGGTGTTTGGATCGAGATGGGCCAAGGGAACAGGTGCTAACCTAGAAATGCTTCCAGAAGGCGTTGGCATTCGTGAAAGCGTTGGAAATGCAAGAAAGTGGTATTTGAAAGCAGGGAACGTGAGCGACATTGTTGTGGGGCCAGACGGAGGAGGTTGGTCAGTTGAGTTGAGAATGGACTCTGACACTGAACACGCCACATCCTTTATGTGAATGTTAAAGTGTTCAGCGGTGTTAGCTTTCACTCTGGCTGTTTACACGGCTCAGGACGCTGTTAACAGTGTCCAAAAGCACAACCCAGTTTCTAGCTTCTACTTTGAGAGGAAGTAGATCAGCAATGCAGGGGGCAAAACAATGTCAATACCACCCGCGATAACAAGGTGTAGAGCTGGATCAACACAGCAGGCCAAGCAGCATCATAGGAGCAGGAAAGCTGATGTTTCGGGCCTAGACCCTTCCTCAACACCACCCGCTGTCTTTTTACAGTCTTTTCAAAGCACTGCTCAAATGAGAGATGTGTCACTGAAGCTTTTTGCTCTGCGCTCGTCAGGACAAACACAAGAATGCCAAATTGGGTGGGTGGGGGTTGTTGGCCTCGCGGTTTTATCACTAGACTGTCAAACCAGATAACATCCTCGGGACATGGGTTCGAATCCTGTTATGGCAGATGTTGGAATTTGAACTGAATAAAAATCTGGAATTAAGAACCTAATGATGACCGTGAATCCATTGTCAATTGTCAGGAAAAAACCCATCCAGTTCACTTAATGTCCTTTAGGGAAGGAAACTGCCATCCTTGCCTGGTCTGGCCTACATGTGACTCCAGACCCACAGCCAATGTGGTTGAATCTCAAGTGCCCTCTGGGCAATTAGGGATGGGCAATAAATGCTGCCAGTGATGCCCTTATCCCATGAGTGAATAAGGGGGCAGACTGGTAAGCAAGGTAACTTTGGCACCGCTTCCCCGTGCCCCCACCCCAAACCCGAGCTCCTGGGGAGTTTAAAAACGAACATGTAAGACTGTCTGGAGATGGTGAACAGTGGTAATGCCCATTGGGCCAGGGGAAACTAATGCTTTGAGGCCCAGAGTTCAAATCCTGCCAATGGTGCGATTTCAATAATGAGGAATAAAATCTAAGGTTGATAGCTAGTCTCAGTGATGGCTACCTGTGAAACTTATCGATTATGTTGGAAAAGAAAACACCTCAAACTGGTTCGCTAGTGTCCTTCAGGGAAGGAAATCTGTTGTCCTTACCCGGTCTGGCCTACACGTGACTCCAGACCCCCGTGGCGATGTGGTTGACCCCCTCTGTAATGGCCCAATGAGGCCACTCACTGCAAGGTTAATTTGGGATGGGGGGGTGCAGTTGCCAGTCACCCTGTATGATACCAGAGGTACCAAGACATGGTCGAGCTGGCTTTATTTTCTGAAGATTACAGAATCCCAGTCACGCTGCTGCTTGGATTTGCTTGCGTTACGCAATTTAGCTCTCATGTTACAGCAATGACCACTTCAATAAAAGTACTCCAGTGGCTGTGAAGTGATTTAGCATGTTCTGTGGTTGCGAAAGATGCTGGAGAATTGCAGCCCTTTCTTTTGCAAAGATTCCTTCCTGCCGGATCAGGTACCTCTCTGGTTCTTTCTGCGTTGCTATTTTTCCATTGCCATTTCTAGTTGGTACAAAACACGAGCCTCATTATCCCTCCCAGATAAGTCAAACCCCTCCCTGGGCTTCCCGTCTCTCTCTCTCTCTCTCTATGTCTTTCTCTACAAATGCTGCCTTGACTTGCTGACGGCTTTGCATTCTTTTTCTGCTTGAAGTCCAAAATAGCAGCTTCGTCTTATCAATGTGGTTCTGTCCTTGGCAGCTGGTAACTATCACTGCACATGAGAACCAAGTACAGACAGCGAGCTGTACATCCCTGAGAACCTGTTCAGCTCATCATTTTTCTCCAACTCATTCAGTCGGGTCGGTCGCACTCCCTCCCACTCTTCCCTCACAAACCTGCCATGTTCTTCTCCCCCCACCCTGGATACTGATCCTTTTGGAAGACCTTAAGAAATAGGAAAAGGAGGAGGCCATTCAACCCCTTGAGCCTGCACCAGATTGTGGCTGATCTGGCATTCCTCGCGTCCGCCTCCCTGCCCTTTTCCCGTAACCCTTGACTCCCCCTTCTGAATCAAGAATCCACCTCGGCCTTCAATATACACAAGGACTCTGCCCCTACAGCTCTCTGTGGTAAGGAGTTCTACGTGTGGAATGAGCTGCCACAGGAAGCTGGTACAATTACAACATTTAAAAGGATGGGGACATGAATAGGAAGGGTAAGAGGGATATGCCAAATGCTGGCAAATGGGGCCAGATTAATTTAGGAAATCTGGTCGGCATTGATGAGTGGGACCGACGCGTCTGTTTTCCATGCTGTATGACTCTATGACTTACAACCCTCTGAGGGTAGAAATTCTTCTTCATCTCAGTCATCGATTGGTGCCCCTTTATTTCGAGACAATGCCCCCAGAGTCCACAAAGCAAAACATCCTCTCAGCATTGACCCTGTCAAGTCCCTTAAGAATTCTTTATGTTTCAATGAGATCCCCTCTCATTCTTCTAAACTCCAGTGAGTGCAGTCCCAGCTTGTTGAGCCTTTGGTCATAAGACAATCCCACAATATCAGGGATCCTAGTGAAGTAAGAAATTAACCTTTGTCCATCACTCTCCGCTGGCTGGAGTCAAACCTGACACACTGGAAGATGAGATAACAAGGTTTGTGCTGGATGAACACAGCTGGCCAAGCAGCATCAGAGGAGCACGAAGGCTGACGTTTCGGGCCTAGACCCTCCTTCTTCAGAATTAGGCCCGAAACGTCAGCCTTCCTGCTCCTCTGATGCTGTTTGTCCTGCTGTGTTCATCCAGCTCTACACCTTGTTATCTCAGATTCTCCAGCATCTGCAGTTCCTACTAACACTGGAAGATGGTCGTGATTGTCGGAGGTCAGTCATCTCAGCTCCACAACAGGAGTTCCTCAGGGTAGATGGTCCAACCATCTTCAGCTGCTTCATCGATGACCTTCCCTCCATCATAAGGTCAGAAGTGGGGATGTTCGCTGATGATTGCACAATGTTCAGCACCATTCGTGACTCCTCAGATACTGAAGCGGTCCATGTCCAAATGCAACAAGATCTGGACAATATCTCGGGCTGACCACATGGCAAGTAACATTCTGAGGAAGGCTCACTCAACCCAAAACGTTAACTCTGCTTTCTCTCTCCACAGATGCTGCCAGACCTGCTGAGTTTGTCCAGCAATTTCTGTTTTTGTTTCAGATTCCCAGCATCCACAGTTCTTTGATTTATGGTGTCAAGTATGCTGGAAAAGTGCCAGACAATGACCATCTCCCACAGGAGAGAATCTAACCATTGTACAATGACATTGCTGTCTCTGAATCTCCCACCATCAAAATCCTGGCTGTTACCATTGACCAGAAACTTAACTGGAATAGCCAGACTGTAGCTACAAAGAGGAGGTCAGAGGCTGGGAATTCTGCAGTAAGCAACTTACCTCCAGACTCCCCAAAGCCTGTCCACCGTAAGATATAGGAGTAGAATTAGACCACTCAGCCCATCAAGACTGCTCCACAACTCGAACATAGCCATCTACAAGGTACTAGTCAAGAGTGTGATGAAATACTCTCCACTTGCCTGGATGGGTGCAGCTCCAAAAATACTATCCAGGACAAAGCAGTCTGCTTGATGGGTCCCACCACCTTTAATATTCACTCCCTCCACCAATGGTGCACAGTGTGTGCCATCTACAAGATGCACCGCACTCACCAAGGCACCTTCCAAACCCATGACCTCTACCATCTAGAAGGACCAGGGAAGCAGACACATGGGAACACCACCCCCTGCACATTCCCCTCTGAGCCATTCATCATCCTGACTTAGAAATATATCGGCCATTCCTTCAGTGTCGCTGGGTCAGAATCCTGGAACTCCCCTCCCTGACGGCACTGTGTGGGTGTCCCTACACCACACGGGACTGCAGCCATTCAGGAAGGCAGCTTCCCCCCCACATCTTCTCCAGGGGGCAATTAGGGACGGGGCAATAAATACTGGGCCCAGTCAGTCATGTCCACATGCCATAAAACAAAAAGTATAGATAAGATCTCTCATTGGGTAAATGTAGTGATTTTGACATCTTTCCATATTTGATTTTGACATTTTGTTCAGGTATGCTGAGACTGTCTAAACTTTACTGTTGACTCTGTAGGAGCTTATCTCGATAATAATGATCAGAGAGTCCAGGTTTTATAAACCTTCTCGACCTCTGGTTATATCCTCCAACAGTCACAACACTGTCTGTTGCTTCTCCAAAGAGACCTTTGATCCAGGTTTAAGGCTTAATAGGTACGTAAGAAATAACAGGATTAGGCCATTCAGCCCGCTCCACCGTTCTATACCACCAGTGCTAACTTCTGCCTCAGCTCCATTGTCTTGCACAATCCCTGTACAGTGTACAGTTTCATAGATTCCCTACACTGTGGAAGCAGGCCATTCGGCCTATTGAGTCCACACTGACCCTCCGAAGAGAATCCCACCCAATCCTTCTAGCCCTGCATTTCCCATGGCTACTGCACCTCACCTGCACACCTTTGGACTGTGGGAGGAAACTGGAGCACCAGGAGGAAACCCACGCAGACATGGGGAGATTGTGTAAACTCCACACAGACAGTCGCCCGAGGCTGGAATTGAACCGGGGTCCCTGGCGCTGGGAGGCAGCAGTGCTAACCACTGAGCCACTGTGCTGCCCCTTCAGTGTCCTTAATTAAGGAGGCATATACTAGCATTGGAGGCAGTTCAGAGAAGGTTCATTTGACTGATTTCCAGATGAAGGATTGTCTTATGAGGAAAAGACCATAAGACCATAAGGCATAGGAGCAGAAATTCGGCCATTCAGCCCATCGAGTCTGCTCCCCCATTCAATCATGGCTGATAAGTTCCTCAACCCCATTCTCCCGCTTTCTCCCTGTAACCCTTGATCCCGTTGATAATCAAGAACCTATCTATCTCCGTCTTAAGTGTATTCAATGACCTGGCCTCCAAAGCCTTCTGTGGGAATGAATTCCACAGATTCACCACTCTCTGGCTGAAGAAGTTTCTCCTTATCTCCGTTCTAAAAGGTCTTCTCTTTACTCTAAGGCTGTGCCCTTGGGTCCTAGTCTGTCCTACCAATGGAAACATGATGCGCATGTTAGGCTCATCATTGGAGTTTAGGAGAATGAGAGCTTGTGGTTTGCTGTACAAGTTAGTCAACCTAACATATACCACGGAGGGTATATGTTAAGAAGGGTCTGAAGAAAGTCCTAGGCCTGAAACATCAGCCTTCCTGCTCCTCTGATGATGCTTGGCCTGCTGTGTTCATCCAGCTCTAACCTTGTTATCTCATATACCACGGAGAGTTTGGGGTCTGTAGAGTCAGACATCTTTAGCTTTATTTACAATGTACAAGTCCACAATATCACAGACCTGCATCTATAGTCTAAGTTCTGCACTATACACCACACACATATGTCCGACTGCCAGCAGACACTACACTGACTCCATTATACAGAGAGAGTGATCGAAAATGTGCTAACGTTTATTCCAGAATATCACATGACATGATGTGATGTAGTGGTCTAGGAGTCTATGTCATAAAACAATGAGAGGTGGTTTTATTGAAACACATAGGGGG
>NW_025975467.1:0-7925 GCF_021869965.1 Rhincodon typus
GCTGCCTGGCCTGCTGTGTTCCTCCTGAAATTGTTAAACATTTGAACAACAGACTGAACGTGCCCTATGACCTGATGCTGCCTAAAATGGGGGGAGTTTTCAACCTGAGATATACAGGGATTGACACATTAGGTGAATCAGGCTTCCTGGTTCAGCTGAGTCTCCATTCACGTGGACCCAGCCATTGCCACTAAATGGGGGCAGCTCACACACCTAGTACTGCCATTCCTCGGGAAAGCTTGACATGTACAAGCGTCAGGTCTTTCTCCTTTCACCCGCACCTCCCCACCCTGCCGTCCTTCTACCAATGATCACCAGTGTGGCGTGGAATGTGAGGCCATGCTCTCTGGGAACAAGGTTGAGACATGCACCCAGCAGACCCGCCAAGGAGCAAGCTGTTAGTCATGGAACAAGACCTTGGTGCAACCAAGCTTTTGGAGAGAACAAACAGTCAATCATCTCCCACAGCATGTTACGTGTGAAGGGAGCTGTCATTGCCATCTTAAAGTTCCAAACAGCAGAGCAGGCCTGGGGGACAAAAGGCCTACTTCTGCTCCTAGTAGATAAGTCCATATGTAAAACAAAGTATTATACCAGCTACATAAGGAGAGATTAGGTCAGATGACCAAATGTTCAGTCAAAGATGTCGGTTCTAAGGAATGCCATAAAGGAGGAAAGTGAGGTAGAAAGGATGAGAGATTGAGGGAGGGAATTCCACAGCTTGGGGTCTAGACAACTGAAGGCATGGCCACCAAAGTAGGAGCAATTAAAATTAGAATGCTGAAGAGGCAAGAATCAGTGGACTGCAGATATCTCCAAGGGTTCTGGCTGGAGGAGATTCTAGAAGTAAGGAGGAGCAAGCCATGGAAGAATTGGAAAACAAGGATGAAAATTTTAAAATGAAGACACTGCATGACTGGAACCCAATATGGATCAGTCAGCACAGGGGAAATGGGGGAATGGGACTTGGTGTGTCGATTTGAGTTGACACTGCAGCAGATGTTTGGCTAGCCTCATGTGTACAGAGGGCAAAATGTGGAAGACCAGCCAAGAGTGTATTGAAGTCGTTGGAGTCTGGAAGTGGAAAAAAATGCATGAATGAGGGTTTCAGCAATAAGCTGGATGGGGTGATATTACAGAGGTGGTGCAAGTATGTTAATAACTGACCTGGTATGGTCTGAGAATAAAACGCCTGCCTGGAAATGACTGGGAGTGATGTTATCGTGGGAATGTTTAATGCAACTAGATCAAGTTCCTCTCTGCTCAAAAGAGAATAATCATTTAACATGGGTTGATGCCACTTGGCATCACCACCAGCTAATAACCAAGTCTGCCCTTGTACCACAGTTGAAAGCGGTACCACCACGGGAAAATCCATCGTCAACTTATCTGACCACAATCTTCAACCGGACGAGATCAAAGTTCTCAGCCGAGGACCCAATTTCTGCCCCACCACCAAAATGGACCCCAGAGGCAGACACAGAGGAATTCATCAGGTGAATGAGACGCTGGGAATTCTTCCAAGCTGTCAGCAGCAAGCCCAATGAAACAACCAACGAACTGGATCAGTCGACAGACAGATCCATGGGAGAGTGGGGAAAGAAGCAATCGAATTGGACCCCTCCGGAGGGCCGTTGCCCGGGGCTTGACAGGCATGATCAAGCCATCAGAGAATGTGTGAACGCCAGATTTATCAGCCACACTCACAAGGCAGTGCAAAACGTCACCCAGGCACAACGCAACGCCATCCATGCTCTCAAGACCAATCACAACATTGTCATCAAACCAGCAGACAAAGGAGGAGCCATTGTCATACAGAATTGAACAGATTACTGCAAGGAAGCATACCGACAGCTGAAGAACCAGGAACACTACAGACAACTGCCTACCGATCCGACCAAAGAACACACCGTCAACCGAACAGACTGATCAAGACTTTGGATCCAGTCCTTCAGAATACCCTATGCACTCTCATCCCGTGTACTTCTTGCGTAGGGGACTTCTACTGCCTTCCAAAGATACACAAAGCCAACACACCTGGATGTCCCATCGTATCAGGCAATGGGACCCTGTGTGAGAACCTCTCTGGCTATGTTGAGGGCATCTTGAAACCCATTGTACAGGGAACCCACAGCTTCTGTCACGACATTACAGATTTCTTACAGAAACTCAGCACCCACGGACCAGTCGAACCAGGAACATTCCTTGTCACAATGGACATTTCAGCACTCTACACCAGCATCCCCCATGACAACAGCATCGCCACAACAGCCTCAGTACTCAATACCACCAACTGCCAATTTCCAGATGCCATCCTACTACTCATCCGTTTCATCCTCAACCACAATGTCTTCACCTTCAACAACCAGTTCTTTATCCAGACACATGGAACAGCCATGGTCCCCAATATGCCAACATTTTCATGCACAGGTTTGAACGAGACTTTCTTTGCTGCACAGAACCTCCGACCAACGTTATACACCAGATACATTGACAACATTTTCTTTCTTTGGACTCATGGCGAGGAATCACTGAAACAACTACACAGCAATATCAATAAGTTTCATCCCACCATCAGACTTACCACGGACTGCTCTTCAGAATCAGTTTCATTCTTGGACACACACGTCTCTATCAAGGACAGACACCTCAGTACCTCACTCTACCACAAACCCACAGATAACCTCACAATGCTGCACTTCTCTAGCTTCCACCCTAAACATATTAAAACAGCCATCCCCTACAGACAAGCCCTTACACATACACAGGATCTGTTGAGATGAGGAGGAACACGACAGACACCTGAAGTATTGAAGAATGCCCTCATAGGAACAGGATACGATGCTCAAATCATTGACTGCCAGTTCCACAGTGCCACAGCGAAAAACCATAATAACCTCCTCAGAAGACAGACATGGGATACGTCCGATAGGGTACCCTTCGTCGTCCAATACTTCCTGGGAGTGGAGAAACCACGCCATGTTCTTCGCAGCCTTCAACACATTATCGATGACGATGAGCACCTCGCCAAGATCTTCCCCCACGCCTCCACTTCTCGCCTTCAAACAACCACCAAACCTTAAACAGACCATTGTTTGCAGCAAACTACCCAGTCATCAGGACAACATTGACCGCAACATTATAGTCTGTCACGGTAACCTCTGTAAGACATGTCAGATCATCGACGTGGACACTACCATCACACGTGGGAACACCACCCACCACGTACACAGCAGATACTCATGTGACTCAGCCAACGTTGTCTATCTCATACGCTGCAGGTAAGGATGCCCTGAGGCATATTGGTTAAACCATGCAGATGCTATGACAATGGATGAATGGATGCCACGCAACAATTGCCAGACAGGGATATTCCCTCCCAGTGGGGGAGTGCTTCAGCGATCAAGAACAGTCAGCCTCGGATCTTCAGGTAAACGTCCTCCAAGGTGGACTTCGGGAAACACAACAATGCAGAGTTGCCGAGCAGAGGCTGATAGCCAAGTTTGGTACCCATGAGGATGGCCTCAACCAGGATCTTGGGTTCATGTCGCACTACAGGTGACCCCACCACACTGTACATTCTCTCCCACACTATACACTCTCTCTCACACTCACACACACACACGTAAATCTATGGGGTGAGTTTGTATTTGCAGATACATTCTATTTCATTCAAAAAGCACACAATTTATAGATGGTCAGTTATTGTGGTGTTTTATAAATTCCTACTTTCGAAATAAAACCAGTCTGACTCCAAACCAAAACACAAACATATTCTAAACAAGGCCTCACACCTAACATGCATTTTCTGAGCGAAAATGTCACCTCTTCTTTACACTGATAAAACCTTTTGAAGGAAATTGGGGATTTATATCTACATATTCATCAATTAAAACCTTCTAACTAATTAAAGATTTAACAGTATCTTAAGGCTTGTTTACTACATTCTCTGAAGTGGTGTGACCCTTTGATCTTTTACTTATAAATTCTGTGTCTGATACTGCTTCTTCAGCTGTTGGTGACCTGCTGTGTTCCTCCAGCTCTACACTGTATTGACTTAATCTGAATGTTGCTTCTCACTGTAATTGCAAATTGTTAAGAGTGGTGCTCATTAGTCAATCTTGGCATTAAGGAAGTTAGAAATTTTGTTAACACAATGTATAGAACCAGACCATTCAGCCCAACTATCCTGCACCAGTGCTCATGCTCTACATGAGCTTCCACCCACATCACGTGAGCGAAACCCATCAGCAGGTTCTTCTATTCCTTGCTTCACAGATAATCACAGCCATGGATTTAGCAAAACTAATGAAACAGTCAAAGGTTTCTGGATAGTCATTTAGGTGATACATGGGATTAAATATTGGAATGAAACCTCTCTGAAAATGCATTTATAACACTAAGTGGAATTAACTTGGGAAGCAGACAGCAGAGTGCCAAGGATGGTCAGCGGGGAGGCACAGAGTTTCTGGGTGTGAAGCAAAAGCACTGACCTCTGCCCTGTTTAAAGATGCCAGATGCAGAATTAAGTACCACATCTGAATCATCATCCTGGCTTCAAACTATACTGCTGTTCCTTCGCTGTTGCTGGGTCAAAATCCTGGAACTGCCTGCCTAATAGCATTGTGGGTCAACCTGTATCACAGGGACTGCAGCGGTCCAAGAAGGCAGCTCACCACCAACTTCCCAAGGGCAACTAGGGATGGCAATAAAAGCTAACTCAGCCAGCCATATCCACATCCCATGAATTAATTTTTAAAAATTAAGAGTAGGCCAACATTCAACTCAATTTGGCATGTTTACTCTAAAATCAATGACTCAGGCATGATGTATCTCAAATATGTTTCTTCTTTTGGGCTGTAAGTACCTTGATTTAATTCAATAGCTGCTGAGAAGTTTGACAGAATAAACCTTCCGGTTGCCATCCACTTTAACTCCCCCTCCCACTCCCCTGGTGACATGTCCATCCTTGGCCTCCTCCATTGTCAGAGTTAGGCCAAACGTAAACTTGAGGAACTACACCTGATACTTCGCTTTGAGAGCTTACAGTCCAATGACTTGAATATTGACTTCACCAGCTTCAAAAGCTCTCCACCCCAACTTGTCCATCTTCCAACTCACCTATCCGCTCCACCTTTCCCACTGACCAACCACACTAACCCCCTACCTGCATCCACCTATCTCCATCCCACCTACCCTCCCCCCAGCCCAACCCCACACCCCCGTTATTTGCTTCTGGATCCCCCTCCCCCTCCTCAGTCCTGAAGGAGGGTTTCGGCCCGAAAAGGTGACTTTCCTGCTCCTCGGATGCTGTGTCATCGGCTATGCTTTTCTAGCTCCACATTTATTGATTCTAGTTTCCAGCATCTGCAGTCCTTCCCGTCTCCAAGTGACAGAATAAACTCTTGTCTTCTGTTTATAGAACTTTGTGCATCCATCTATTAGGCTTTAGTAAAACAGGAAGTAAACCCAGACAGAGAGCTCTTTTAGCTTCAGTGTGTTATGTCTGACTCTTTCCACCTGACTTGGCCTTCATATCATCATTGGAAAGAAGCCCCTAAAAAACTCCTGTCCAGGTCGCCTTTGTTACCTCCAGACTTGAATAATGTAATGTATTATTATGCATCTTCCACCTTCCAAAAACTTCAATTCATTCAAAACTCTGCTGCTGTATCCTAACTGATGCAGACTCTTGTTCACCCAGGACTGTGTCTACTGACCTAAAATTCCTACCCTTGTTTTCAAATCAATCCATAGCCTCACTTCTCCCTATCTCTATAATCTCCTCCAGATGCATAAGCCTTCAGGATATCTATGATCCTCTAATTCTGGCCTCTTTAGCATCCCCAATTTGAATTGTTCCACCATTGGTGGATAACAATGACAGAAGTGGATAACAAGGCCTGATGTGTAAGGACCGGGGTAAGGACACAGGAGAAGGTGCCTCAAGTCCTAAAATTATTGAACTCGATATTGAGTCCAGAAGGCTCCAGGGTCCCCAAGCGGAACATGAGGTGTTGTCTTTCCAGCTTGCGCTGAGCTTCATTGCAGCACTACAGCAAGCCTGAGACAGAAACACTGGCCAGGGAACAGGGTGATGTGTTGAAGTTATCTTACCCCCAGTCCTCACACACCAGGCCTTGTTATCACATGGTCTGCTATCACACACAACCCATGGTTAGTCACCATTAGTAGCTATTCAGTCTCCTAGGCTGACCATTATCCACTCCTTTTTCTGTCCAACTGTTCTTCTTTCTCTTTGGGCTCTATCTCCACCTATCGTTTACTCCCTACCCCCTCCCCCCCACCTTATTTTCTGCATATAAACCACCTTTTTCCTAGCTACCATCAGTTCTGAGGAAGGGTTAGTGGACCTGAAACATTAACTCTGATTTCTCTCCACATATGCTGCTAGACCTGCTGAGCCTTTCCAGGTTTTTCTGTTTTTGTTGCTGATTTCCAGCATCCATAGTTCTTTCAGTTTTCCCATGATTATTGGGTGTAGGTAACAATGGGGAATGAAAATGAGACCACTGTCAGATCAACCCTAATCATATGATAGAGCAGGTGGCGGAGATGGGGAGGGGAGGCAATGGCCTACTCCTGCTCCTATGTTTGTTTGTGTGTTTGCCCCTTCACTCTTGTGCCCCCACAAACATCGTGCTTTGTTCAATTCCGTCCTTTGAGTTGTACCAAACATGTTTCCTCGGAACGTAAACCCCTCCAAAAACTAACAGTGAAATTAATTACAATACATTTGTAAATTAAAGGGAACTTCCTATCCAGGCCCTGAAACTTTTAACTTCTTATGTAAAATAAGATCTTAGTCAGGGGAAGGAATGAAAATCAATATTCCAGATTTGAACCATTAATTGCAGTTTGCGATTGTTAACAGGCACAGAGATGCACGTCTGTGATTTATGAAGCAGCAATTTCACTTGAGCTATGTCATGACAGCAGAACTCAACAGAAACTAGAGATTAATCAGTGCCTAAACTAATTCCAACTCATTCTAATCCTTAATCATTTACAAAGGAAATGGTTCAAGACTTTCTCCCCCCAAGCAAAAAAACAGCCCATTAACCTTTTTTAACTCACTCGCCAGTGGATGGCTTGGTAATAGGGTTATAAATATGCCAGTGACAAAACAGCTGAAAGGTCTATTTTCAAGGATGTTTTGTTCCCTTTTACATCTATTCCTGGTACTGTTGCTGCTAATCTTAACTGTCACTCACACTGACTTTTGCCATGCAGCGTGGCTTCAAGTTTATTGAAAAATCACTATGCAGTCATTAACTGCAAATTTCCATCTCTGCTGCATGTCACTTTTTTTATTCATTCATGGGATGTGGGCATCACTGGCTTGGCAGTGCTTATTCCCCATCCTTAATTGCCCTAGAGAAGGCAGTGGTGAGCTGACTTCTTGAACTGCTGTAGTCCATCGGGTATAGGGGCACCTACAGTGCTCCTGGGCAGGGAGTTCCAGGATTTTGACCCAGTGAATGTGATAGAACAGTGAATATATTTCCTTCCACAAAAACAGAAGTTGCTGAAAAAGCTCAGCAGGTCTGGCAGCATCTGTGAAGAAAAAAAATCAGAGTTAACGTTTCAGGTCTGGTGACCCTTCCTCAGAACTGATGGTAGCTGTGAGAAAGTCGGTTTATATGCAGAAAATAGGGAAGGGGATGGGGCAGGGAGTAAACGATAGGATAGAGCCCGAAAAGAGAGAAGAGCAGTTGGACAGACAAAGGAGTTGATAATAATCTGTCTAGGAAGGTGAATAGTTGTTAATTGGGACTGTAAGTGACTAACAATAGGTAGTGTGTAATGGCAGGCTATGTGATAACAAGGCCTGGTGTGTGGGTAGGGGGCTAGGACATCGGAGAGTTTGGGCTTAAAATTATTGAACTCGATATTGAGTCTGG
>NW_025975468.1:0-7924 GCF_021869965.1 Rhincodon typus
CCTAGACCCTTCTTCAGACGTCAGCCTTCCTGCTCCTCTGATGCTGCTTGGCCTGCTGTGTTCATCCAGCTCTACACCTTGTTATCTCAGATTCTCCAGCATCTGCAGTTCCTACTATCTCTCCTACTCAGAGTGTTAGCCTGGGTGTCTGGATGACTAATTGGGTCATATATTGGGGCAAGATGTTGGCTCAGTGGTCAGCACTGCTGCCTCACAGCGCCAGGGGCCCGGGTTCGATTCCACCCTCGGGCGACTCTCTGTGTGGAGTTTGTACATCCCCCCCATCTCTGCATGGGTTTCCTCCGGGTGCTCCAGTTTCCTCCCACAGTCCAAACAATGTGCAGGTTAGGGTGGATTGGTCATGCTAAGTTGCCCCATAGTGTTCAGGGATGTGCAGGCTGAGTGGTTTAACCTTGCGAAATGCAGGGTTAGACAGATGGGGTGTGTCTGGTTGGGATGCCCTTCAGAGGGTCAGTATGGATGGGCTGAATGACCTGCTTCCACACCGTAAGGATTCTATGAATATTAACACTGTTCCGCCACCATCCAAACCCTGGTCTCTGCCCCATTGAGGTTGCAGGTTAAAAGCTCAGACCGGAACTTAAGGCTGAAATAGCTTGTTTACAGATTCGAAGGTACGATAGCTTGAATGGGATGTTGGACCAAAGTCCTTTTCTGTGATCAAACATGCAGGTGAAAAATGTGATGGCATTATTCTAAAGTAGCCCGGGGAAGAAACCAACCTCTTGCCCACAATGGTTATTAGCCAGGCCTTCCCTTTACTGAATAGTGCCCTGTCAGATGTTGTGTGCATTAAGCTGCTATCAGCCTGATGAATACCTTTTAGCCAAGTAGAGAATGAACACTCAGACAAGCTTCAGACTGTCAAAGAAATTTGTGTAGTGCACTTGACTGCACTTATCTCGATTGATGGCAGATGCTGACAATGCCTTGCTCGTTCTCTCGGAGCACCTGCTACCCATACTCCTCAAAAGCACATTCAGATCCCTGCAGGCCATTCCTCAGAGCCGCTACTGGCCCACATTACAAGAGCTGTTGTGTCACTCAGTAAAGCCACAGCTGATCTTTATCGTCATAGGGTCATAGAGTCACGCGGCATGGAAACAGACCCTTCGGTCAGACTAGCCCATAATCCTGAACTAAACAACTCCCACCTGCCTGCTCCTGGTCCATATCCCTCCAAATCTTTCCTATTCATGTACTTACTCCAAAGTCTTTTAAATGTAATTGTACCCACATCCACCACTTCTTCAAGAAGATCATTCACACACAAGCCACTCTCTGTCTAAAAATGTTGCCCCTCATGTCTTTTTTAAATCTCTCTCCTCTCACCTTAAAAATGTGCCCCCTGGTCTTGAAGTCCCTCATCCTAGGGGAAAGACAACTGCTATTCACTCTATCTATACACCTCGTTATTTTATAAACCTCAATCAGGTCGTCTCTCAAACTCCCACGCTCCAGTGAGAAAAGTCCCAGCCTTTTTTTATAACTCAAACCTTCCATACCCGGCAATATCCTGGTAAATCCCTTCCTCTCCAGCTTCTTCTAACTCCTTTTTTTAATCTTGTTGTAATGCAGGAAATTCAGAGGCCAATTAATGCAGCGCAAGATGGTACCCACCCAAGCAGGTTGATTGTATCTTTCCCCTGAGACACAGTGCCTCTCGCAGTGCAGCACTCCCTCAGGACTCCACTGGCACTCTTCAGAGATTATTGTGTTCCAATCCAGGAGTGAGACTTGAACCAAGAGCCCCGTCTCTCATAACTGCGAACTGAGCCCTGGACTAGCTGAAATAAGAACCATGATAAGGGTGGGGAGGTATTGAATGGATAGTCAGTGTCTTTGTCATTAACTAGGTTGCAGGTTAAAGGGGGAAAGTTTAAAGGTGATGTGAGAGGCAGTTTTTTTTACAGAGGGAGTGGTAAGTGCCTGGAATGCGCTGCCAGAGGAGATGGTGGGGGCAGATACAATGGACATGGAATCACAGAATTCCTACAGTGTGGAAGTAGGCCATTTGGCCCTTCGGGTCTATACCAACCCTCAAAGAGTATCCTGCCCAGACCCATCCCAGCTCTGTAAGCCTGCATTTCCCATGGCCAATCCATCCTAACCTAAACATCCCTGGGCACTATGGGGCAATTTAGCATGGCCAATCCACCCAACCTACGCATCCCTGGGTACTATGGGCAACTTAGCATGGCCAATCCACCCTAACCTGCACATCCTATGAATGACTGCAAAGAAATGTTGTTCTACCCTAACCTTGATATTTCTTGCGAATTGTCCTGATGAGTGATGAAAAGCTTCAAACAAAATCTGTCTTATTTTAGCAATTTTCAAAATCTAAAATAACATTCACATCCATTCCATTTTAGTCCTTCTAAACTTTATTTTCAACTTCAGACAGTTTTTATACATTTTCCATGATCAATATCGTTTGCTCCAAATTTCTCATAACCTTGATGTCCTCTTTTGCATAACATTTAATGAAGGCAATTTTGAAAGTAAGAAATCAGCTACAACTCAGCTTCAATACAAGGAGTATTCCCTCAGTTATATTTTTATTGACTTAAATGAGGCTAGAGTTAAAATGGTCCAGCAGAGATTTTCATTTTTTTTCACATTTTAAACAAGCCCTGTCTGACAGGCGTCCACAAGGTGGTGAGAACAAGGGACAACAAGGTGCACAGCTGGATGAACACAGCAGGCCAAGCAGCATCAGAGGAGCAGAAAGGCTGACGTTTCGGGCCTAGACCCCAAGGGATGGGTTACACAGTTAGAGATTTTGTTTTACGACAAATATTGTTATAAAGTGGAGGGTGACCCCTTCTCTGAGACTGAAGCACCCAAAAAGAGCCCCTCACCCAATAATCTGGAAAAGGAGTGTGAAAAGTGGTGTAACCTGCCTTTCAGCAACTTCTCACGGTAAAATCAAATAAATCCCTGGCACTCACTTTACAATCAACAAGTAACAATTTATTTATCTAACTCTAACAGTGAATAAATTAACTAAACTATTACCAAACCTGATAAACCCCTTCTAACTATTAATTATTCCCGAATAAATCGAGATTCTAATGGTATGCTGTTCCAATAAATACAAGTCACACTTATATAAAATCAAATGAAAATAGAATTTAGTCTCTTGAAATTACATCCAGGCTACATGTCTTCTGGAATGTTCTGTGCCTTCTCCGTAAAATGCCCTGTCAGGAACACTTCCACTGTGAATTCTTCTGTCGGGAATCTTAGCTCGTTGTACTGTTAGTACCTTTGATATTTAGATGTTGCTTTTTCTAAGAGTCAGAGGAGTCTGTGAGAGCCAGCGATTCTCTCTTGAGAGCTGAGAGCTGTTAACTCTGACAGATGGCAGGCAGTTCTCCTGTCTTTGTCCAACTGCCCTCTTCTTTTATACCCTTGATGACATATCAATATCTTACAAAAGGATTGGTCCTATGTTGTCAAAACCATCAGATTTAAATTTAATTTGTTTTTGGTATCTAAGTGCCTGGTTCAAATTGTTTGGTTACATTCAAAACTTGTTGCCTTGGTAAAATTGCTGCTTAGTCTGATGGCTGTACGGCCTTTTGAGATAAATATTTAAATTCTCTGTGCACCTGCAAACCCACAAGCTGCTGCCATAGACATCCTTTTTGAATCTCTAAGCGTAGAAAAATCACATCATCTTTTAAAGGGACCATACGCCATTTCCACCCTAGCATTTTAAAAACACCAAATTCTAACTTCCTGCCTCCCAATCCACATGTACTCTACACAACTTTGGAACACCCCCCCCCCTTAAAAAGATGAATCATCATTATGAAAAGATGGCTTCTTTTTATTTCTAAAACCTTAACTCCATTATATTACTAGATCCATATCTCATGAATCTACAGTTACACATTTTATACTAATTCTATATATATATATAAAATATACATACTACATTAAACACTACCATTTCTATCTAATATAAATATTTTTCTTTTAAACTCACGATAAAACATCCGCGATAATGTTTTCATGATTCGCAACATGTACAATGTGTAAATTAAATGCTTGTAACATGAGACTCCAACAAAATAATCGAGTGTTCTTGTCCTTAAATCTTCCCAGAAACGTGTACACAATCGTCTCTGATTCATTAGTTGCAATGTAAAGACTAAAATGTTGTAAGGCCAGTACCAAACTCAATAATTCTTCTTCAACAGTTGAATATTTTTTCTGGTGGATATTGAGTTTTTTTGAAAAATAGCCAATTGGCTTTTCAGTTCCACAATCATCCTCCTGTAACAACACGACTGCAACATCTACATTGCTTGCGCGAATGCGACGTTAAAGCATTTGAAGAAATTTGGTGTGGCTAAAACGGGTGCTGTGGTTAACATGGCTTTTAAATTCTCAAATGCCTCCTGGCATTGTTCTGTCCACTGAAATTTCATGTTCTTTTTTAACAAATCCATCAATGTACCACTACAGTACTAAACCTTGGCGCAAACTTCCTGTAGAATCCGCTCAATCCGAAAAATTGTAGCACTCCCTTCTTCAAGAACAGTCTTGGAAATTCGTCAATGGTTTTTGTCTTCATGTTCTGCGGTGTCATCCGTTTGTGTCTGATGTTGTGCCCTAAGAACGTCATTTCCACCTTTGCAAATTCTGTTTTTACCAAGTTTATGACAAACACTGCCTTCCATAGTGTCTCAAAGAGCTCTGCCAAATGCTCCATGTGATCTTTCCACGAATGGCTAAAGATCACTAAGTCATCTATGTAGACAGTACAATTAGTCAATGCTGCAACAACTTTGTTCATAAGCCTTTGAAAAGCAGCTGGTGTCTTTTTCATTCCAAAGGGTATTGATATAGATTTAAATTGATATAGCCCATTTGGCATTACAAAAGCAGAAATTTCTTTGGCTCTCTCCAACAATGGTATTTACCAGTAACCATGAAGTAAGTCTAACTTTGTGACATAAGTGGCTTGTCCAACTTTTTCTACATAATCCTCCAGCTTTGGCATTGGGTATAAGACAGGTTTGGTTATAGCGTTGACCTTCCGATAATATATGCAGAATCAAGTTTGGGAACAAACATGAATGACAAGCTCCACTCACTTTGACTCGGCTCAATGATGTCTTCTTGGAGCATCACTTCTTCTTCCTTCTGTACCTGTGCTGCTTTGAGAGGATTAAATCTGTAGGGGTAGAAGGAACTGCAGATGCTGGAGAATCTGAGATTTCTGAAGAAGGATCTAGGCCCGAAACATCAGCCTTCCTGCTCTTCTGATGCTGTTTGGCCTGCTGTGTTCATCCAGCTCTACACCTTGTTAAGTCTGTAGGGGTGTTGTTTTATCGGAACAGCATTTGCTACATCAACCTCATGTACTATAGTGTCAGTCCTCCCCATTCTACTTCTATATATGTCCTCATAGTGCTGTAACAAGTCTTTAAATTCAGTTCTCTGTTCCTGGGACAGATAGCTCACTATCCCATTCTTTATGGATTTCCTCATTATTCAATTTATTCTGAGGCACATCAAAATCCAACTCATCTGGATTTGACTTCTCCCTCTGAGTGGCAGTAACTAAACCTGTTTCTCTGGTTTCCTTTCTCTGCCATAGTAAGGTTTCAGAATGTTCATATGACATGACCGATAATTTTTTTTTTCCTATCTGGAATCTTTACCAGACAATTGACCTGTTTTAACTTCTTCTCAATCTGATAGGGACCACTAAACCTTGCTTTGAAGGGATCACCTACCACTAGTAACAGCACCAATACTTTATCCGCACTGGCAAACGTCCAAGTTTTAGATTTCTTATCTGCTTCTTGCTTCATTATGTGCTGTGCCACCTTCAAATGTTGCCTAGCTAAATCACCGACTCTGTTTAATCTTTCTCTCAGCTGAGATACATAATCCAACTGTGAGATCTCTGACTTTGGACTTGCTCGCTGAGCTGGTGTGTTTAGTTGCAAACGTTTCATCACCCTGCTAGGTAACACCATCAGTGTGCCTCCGGTGAAGCGTTGGTGTTCTGTCCGGCTTGTTATTTCTACTCCTCAGTTTGCTGGGGTGGTTGGTATCACTTCCAGTTCTGTTTCTCAGTGGTTTGTACACAGGGTCTAATTCAATGTGTTTGTTGATGGAGTTCTGGTTGGAATGCAGGCCTCCAGGAATTCCCTGGCACATCTGTTTGGCTCATGCGATTATAGATGTGTTGTCCCAGTCGAATTCATGTCCCTCGTTTCCATGTGCAGTGAGACAAGTGAGAATTGTAGGCTGTTTCTTTAAGCCTGACTTTAAACCTTGGGCTACTCTTTCAGCCAGACCATTGGATGATGGATGGTATGGAGCTCTCCTTATGCGATGAATAACATTCGACTTTAGGAACTACTCAAAATTCCCTGCTGATAAACGATGGCCCATTATCTGCGACCAACACTTCTGAATATCTGCGTATTGCAAACAATGCTTTTCTATCGTCATCTCTGTGTTTGATGAGTGAACTCTGTTCACATCCAACCCCTTTGAGTGGGAGTCCACTGTGACTAAGAACATTCAGCCCATGAAAGGACCTGCAAAATCGACATGTGATTAAGTCCAGGATTTGCTCGGAGATTCCCAGGGAGCCCAGGCTGACATAAAAGTGGAGTGTCAGAGACACCGACACTCGGAGAGCTGACTCTGATTGAAGCCGTACTAAGGTGAAGGGCTGTTCATGTGTAAATAAAGGGTGACTCAGTGATAGAATACCAGACTGTGTGGGATTATTTCAGGCTGGTATTCCACACTCGGCTTCCTGGCTCCTGAGGCCTCAGCAACGAGATGGGTTGCCTTGAAGTGGCCCTTTTGGTAGGCTTTGAGGCCTTTGCTGCCAACCCAGGGCTCTGTCTGGGGGCCGCAGAGCTAATTCAGCTGAAGAATGTGTGGGAAGGGAGACTCAGGAAAGAGGGCCCTCCCTTACTGCCCTCCAAGGTTCTGCTTGGTCAGTTCGGGGAAACTCACTGAGAGGTGACTGTTTCCCCACGTGTTCTGGGCTTATGACCTCTGTTTGACCCTAACGTCAAGGTCCTTAATCCAAAGCCTAAAGTCCTGCCCTATGATTGGTCTGCATCTTCATTGCAGAGTCATGGAGTCATAGAGATGTAAAGCACGGAAACAGACCATTGGTATGACTGGTCCATATTGACCAGATATCCTAAATTAATGTCGTCCCATTGGCCCATATCCCTCTAAACCCTTCCTATTCATATACCCATCCAGATGCCTTTTAAATGTTGTAATTGTACCAGCCTCCACCACTTCCTCTGGCAGCTCATTCCATACACACACCACCCTCTGTGTGAAAATGTTGCCCCTTAGGTCCCTTTTAAATCTTTCTCCTCTAACCTTTAACCTATGCCCTCTAATTTTGGACTGCCCTACCCTGGGGAAAAGACCTTGGCTATTCACTTTATCCAGGCCCCTCATGAATTTATAAACCTTTACAAGGTCACCCCTCAGCCTCCAACACTCGCAGGGAAAATAGCCCCAGCCTATTCGACTTCTCCCTCTAGCTCAAACCCTGTAACCCTGGTGAGATCCTTGTGAATCTTTTCTGAACCCTTTCAAATTTCACAACATCCTTGCTATAGCAGGGAGACCAGAACTGCACGCAGTATTCCAAAAGTGGCCTAACCAATGTCCTGTACAGTGACAACATGACCCTCCCAACCCCTACAATCAATGCACTGACCAATAAAGGCGAGCATACCAAACGCCTTCTTCACTATCCTATCTACCTGCGACTCCACTTTTGAGGAACTATGAACCTGCACCCCAAGGTCTCCTTGTTCAGCAACACTCCCCAGGACCTTACCGTTAAGTGTGTAAGTCCTGCCCTGATTTGCCTTTCCAAAATGCAGCA